>NW_008654909.1:0-74735 GCF_000695815.1 Acanthisitta chloris
CCTGTCCAAGCCATGAGCTGCAGCTTTTTCAGGAGCATGCCATGGGAGATGGTGTCAAAGACTTTGCTGAAGTCCAGGTAGACTACATGGGATGCACATGTAGGACTGAATATCCGATGTTTTTGTGGTCCCAGCCTGTCGCTGGTGGGGCAGGTGAAGCAGGAGCAACTTGTGTCTTGCTCTCCACTCTGTAGGTTGTTCACGCAACCTGGCACTGATGGCCTTGGCTGCAGCAGTGCAGTCTCCTCATCCTCTCTCTTCTAACCTGGGCACTTAAGCAGTTTAACTCTTCATCAATTACCGTATTTAGCTTCATATGCCTCTCTGGTTTCAAAATCCTTGTGCCTGTGAAGCAGCAGCTGTGTTTTCTGATGTGTGGTGCAGACATGACAGCACAAAAATCTGAGTGTAATGTAAAGTTATTGCACTGAATTATGCACTGGACTCTTTCCATGATCACACACCTGCTTTCTCAAAGGTTCCCATATTAGCTGTGACTTTGCTATGTCTGATCTTTCAGAAGTAACTAACTTGCAAAAGACCTGTGTCAGAAGTATCAAGGTGTAACATAAACACTTGGTACTCCAGTGCTCCATATATAAAGGGCTGTATCACCCTGCTTTTGCTCTTTGGGCTGCAGCTTTGAGTATCTCATAGTTAGATAGCAAGAAAAGGAAGTTTTATTTTGATGACCTGTTTTTAAAAGCTAAAA
Organism: Acanthisitta chloris; assembly: GCF_000695815.1. Lineage (NCBI taxonomy): Eukaryota > Metazoa > Chordata > Aves > Passeriformes > Acanthisittidae > Acanthisitta > Acanthisitta chloris. The sequence goes on from NW_008654909.1 coordinate 713, forward strand.
CTGCATAAATTAATGATTTAGTGACTACTGGGAACACAGTCATTTTTCTGATAAAATAAAAAGACAATAAAGCAGCAAAATTTGATGTCATGGCTGTTAAATTCTGTAATTTTATACTTCCATTGATCAGAAAATGAATTTATGGTCTATGTATTTTCAGCATTGTAAAAGTCCATGTAATTTAATTGTTAATCTAAGGTCAAAAGCAAATTAGCATAGTAATATCTGAACTGCTGTGCCCTGAAATCCCCTGATAGGCATCTTTCTGACTTCTGCTATTATAAGAACTGTTCCCACTGGTTCTTGACCCTATTAAAGTTGTTGCTAGATAAGCTTTGCAAGGGTAGTTTATGAGAGCCTGTCTGAATAAGCAGTCCTCAGATGATGCCTTTGTGCCGGGGGGATGGCTGGTTTTTTATGTGGGAAATTAAGGTTACAGAGAGCCTGTATCAATCCTGAAACTTGTTATGATTTCCCCTTCAGTTTCATAAACTTTGTTAAAAGTTTCACTGCTTTTTTTCAGTCAGTTCTGATAACACTAAATTACATGTTCGAAGTTATAATATTATTTGAGGCTAAGGTTCTTTTCCCCCAAATTTTATCACCTGACATCATAGTATTCAGTATGTTATGTTTCACTACTCAGCTTTCTCTGTCCTGAGTATATTTATTAATTAATTTCTTCTCTGTGTTTAGAAGGCCCATTAGTTTTAAGTGTTATTGTTACAAGTGCTTAAATCTTGAGTTAAAAAAACCCAAAAACCAAAACCAACAGCCACTTTGCAAGGTGGCAAAGGGCTTGTAATAGTGATCTAAGAAGGGCACGTAATGCTGTAATGTGTCTTTGGTTTTGAGAGGCTTTGATCCACAGAGGTTTTCAGGCACCTGCCTCTGGCAGCAGGATCTGGGCTTGTGGTTCCTGTATTACAAAATGCAGGGGAGAATGAGGAAACTCAGAATGAGGAAAGTTTTTGAAAAGCAGCAAGCTGAAATGAACCTTCTAATTTGGTAAATGGGGAAATGAAGACGGGTGAAGTGACCAGAAATGGTGTCCTGTTGGAAGTCCACTTAGCATTCCTTTGATTATTCTGATGGTTATCTTCCATGGCAAGTCTGGGAACACCAAAGCTCTATGCCTCTGAGTGAAATGCAGCCACACCTGAGTCTAGACCTCATGTGGTCATCTCATGTGTGATTTCACCCACCCATAGGTACATAGGAGCCTGTAAAACCTTTTCACCTGGGCTCAGATACCTCAGCTTAGCATGATGCACTGAGTGTGCAGTGGCTGAGTTCTTTAGAAGTAGATGGACTATTTCTGCTTCAGGCCGTGTTACAGTTAGATTTGTTAAAACAACCCAGCCTATGCCTGAGTGAAGGCAATCCAGTTGCAGGATCACATTTCAAGGCTGGAGAGTCGGGGTCAAGCTTCCCATTGCTCTGGGCTGGGTGAAGTCATTCGCAAACTGACGGTGATCCGTGCTCTGCTCCTTCAAAGTGGCAATACAGTGTATCAGGACAATGATGAAGGCAGTTAGTTCTCTTGGAGAAATGTCATTTAATTATTCATTGTGAACTGTTTGTTGAACTCTGCTTGCTGAGTCTTACACATTTAGAGCTGGTTCGTAAGCAGAGCAAAATACAGGAGGGAATCCAATCCTGTATGCCTGCCTGCTAATTATTTGCTTACTGATCCATGGAAACAAACAAACATAACGGGCATTAAACTAGCTATTGAAGTTAGAATTACTGAATATCTCTGCCACATGGAAAGGCAGAAAAACATTAAGAAAAAGATGCTTTGTAGGAATAACTTTTTTATTGCTGCTGTTTGCTTTGAACAGCTTTTGGGGGGTCCTTCTGATGCTCAGAATGCATAGGTTAATGGTGTTTTACCTATAATTGGGTGATATCTCATTTTAATTTGCATAATTTGAATGAAACCAACACTTTGCAAATCCAGGGAAGTATAAATGTAATGCTAGCAATCCCTAGCATGACTCAAGTGCAGTAAGGGAACGCAAGTGATGATAGTTAAATAAAGGCAAATGGACAATAACTACAATATAAAAAGATGGGAAACACATTTTCTTATTTAGGTACATTTTAGTATAGTAAAGAGTATTTTTTTGAAACCTCAAACCAGCTTGCACCAGGTGCATGTTTTGTGGTTAAGAAATAAGAAAAGTTCCACTTAAACATATGCATTTGCAGAATAAAAGTTCTCAGGAGTTACCAATGTGTAATCCTTGCAGATTGTTAAAGCACTTCATGAAAAAAATTGAGATACCAGTTGTAAGAAAAAAACCAAACCCCAGAACACATTGTATAAGTAGTTCATAGTCTGTTAAGACCAGTTTTCCATGCAGGAAAGGGATGGTGTGTCTGACAGGAGGTCTGACAGAAGGGGAGCTCTGGAACGAGTAGTTCTCCAGAAGAGAGGAGCAGGCAGTCCGACGTGAAGGCTGTGTACACAAAACTCCTGCCAGACTCATCTGTCTTACACATTGACACCTACTTGCAGCCATTCAAGGAGAACAATTTAATTACTTAAAAATTGTGAATGGTTCCTCTCTACCAGACCTGGTATGTGCTAAATGGATAGTGACTGTAAAGGCTTAGATCAATGGAATGATGTTTGCTTGGCAGTGATAGGCATGAAATGCATCTTCTCTGCATCCAGGGTTATGTAAAATTCCCTCACCAGCATATCCCTTTTGACTGTGAGTGAGACCCTATTTTGCACCCTGAAACATGGAGCTGTGCTGACTTCAGCACTCCTGATGGTGTGGTCCTGCTCACTTTCAGCAGTGACTGAAGGAGTCAAAATCTGGTCAGAATAAATCACTGAATATAATCATCCTAGGAGAGGTGCTGCTGCTGGAGGGTGATTATGGATTTGTAAACACCTCAGCTGCTTCTTTTTAACCTTCTGAGAAGGCAACTTATTTCTTTCCTTCTCTTGCTTTATCATGTACTTCTTTCGTTAAGAATTGGAGGGGAAAAAAGAAAGAAAAATTATTGAGCTCCACAAAATGCAATGAAATCCTCTCTTTTTAAGTGCCAAAGGCTGGAGGTTGGGAGGGGAAGGAGCAAAGTTGATCCCTTCTTTTGTGTTCCAAGTACTCAGAAGTTGCCTATGAAATGAAATACTTCAGGTTTCACAAGTGGCTGGTAGGAAGCACGGTCAGTGTCGTGCTATCTTTAGGAAACCAGGAGTGCAGAGGGGTAAGAAATGTTCTACAAAGATGCTTCACATTTCAAGTATTCTTTTTCTGGGGAAAAAAAAGTTGCACTTAGTTTGAGTGCAGTTATAGGCTTATACTGTATTAGCACAATAAAGCAAATTTTGATGGCTCGATGTACACTATATTAATTGTGGAAGAAGTGATTACATTTCAGATTATTTCTCTTGGTCTAGCAAAGATATCCAGTTATTAGAAAAAGAATGCAAAAATTGAAAATAGAGAGTGGTCCATGTTTTTCTGCAAGTTTGCTTTCTCAGCATGTTTCTACATATTTGTTCCTTGGCATTAAATGGACTGCCAAGGTAGCTTTAACATCACCAAAAATGGCAAAGACAAACTCAGTGTGCAAATGAAGCATAGAATATCTCAAGTTGGATGGGACCCCATGAGGATCATGTGTCCAACCCCTGCCCCTTGCAGAACTACCTAAAACTCAACCATGTGACCAAGAGTGTTGTCCAGGTGCTCCTTCAGCTGTTAGCAGAGTTGGTGCTGTGTCCACTTCCCTCTTCCAGTGACTGACCTCCGTCTCAGTGGAGAAGTGGAGGATAGTGCATGAGGGGCATTTTACTGTGATTAAGAGACATAAAAATTCACAAAAGAGATGAAATTAAATAATTGAGACGGAGCAGGGGAACAGTGCTGATAGAGTTCTGCAAACTCTAATCTGTGTGTATTTATTATGCGCCACCAGGGATAAGAAAAACCCTCAATACCTGTCAAACTATTTGAAGTTAGAGTTATTGCTTTTCTAAATCAACGTGGCCCCTGTTCATGGCCAGTCGTTAGCCTCTGGACACTAAAACTGTGGCAAATTACCGGGTTCTTCCCAGAATCATGAGATTATGATCTTGTAAGATGATGTCATCTGACTGTGAGCCATAATCGGGGACACACCGAGCACTGATGGGGTTTGGGATCTCCTGGATGTTGCAGACATTGTTGCGTGTGTAGAGACAGTCAAGACACAGGTTCTGTGATGATAACCAAATTTTATTTCTAATACCCATTTTATTTCTACAGTGCTTCATGTATATTGTTCTTCACACACCGTGTACACACCGTGTTAATTACCTATCGGTCAGTGATGTGGTAATGCTTAATTTATTGGTTAACAGCTGCTTACACGTGCCCTTACTAACTATCCTGAAACATTCTCTTTTTATAGCCATCTTCTTCCTTTCTCACAAGACGTTTACCTCATTAGTCTCATGGATATAGGCTTATCATTCTCTTTTTGTAGTCATCTTCTTCCTTTCTCACAAGGTGTTTTTACCTGGTTAGTCTCAGGGATACAGGCTTATCTCATCAAGGTCAATGCTGTTCTCATTGGTGAGGCCTTCAGTCCAGCTGCCAGCCTTCACACCTGGAATACTTTTTGCTGACATGAAGAAATGGGAAAGTCTTTGTGTATTGTCTTTCTGTGATATAAAGAAAATGACATTCCCTTTAGGTGTGCAGGATCAGAGCTGTGCACTTTGATTTCCCTCCAAAGAAACAGACTGGAGATGAAATCAAATGAGATACTGGATTGAACCTCGATGTCTGCTGTACTGCTCTGTCAGACACCAGTGAGAGCAGGAAACACAAGCTCCTTCAAAGGGGCAATCTTCCCATTTCAAAATACAAGACTTCTCTGGCCATTACATCCCTTGGGGATACCTGCTGGGACAGGACCCTTTAACATCTTTAATAATGACCTGGATGGCAGGACAGCACTCTCTCAGGAGCTCTGCAGATGTTAGCATGCTGATAACGTGGCAGGGCAGGTCTTGAGGGACCTTAGTAAGCTGGAGACAAGGGCTGACAGGGACCTCCTGCAGTGCAGTGGTGACAAATGCCATGCCCAGCATCTCTGGCAGAAAAATGTGGAATTTAATATTCATCTGGGGGGGTCAGCAGGCTGCAGAGCAGCTTTGCAGAAAACTACCTGAGGTGGTCTCATTTTTTATTGATTCCTCAAAAAGCAATTATGCTGTGGGGAAAGTTTCTGAAGAAAGTCCTGAGCAAAATCCTGGCTGAACATAGCCTCATCCTGCTAAATCTGGTCTACATCATCATAAAGGCGCCAGCAAAAATTTCTAGGTTATCTTTAACCTAGCTAACCCGGTCTCTAGCATCTCTATGTATTTTGGTTATTCCCTTGAAATGTTTAAGTTTATTAAAGGGGTCACTTTTGTTGGGTTCAAAAATAATTCATGCCATGAGCACTTACCAGCAAGTAACTGTCATTGTAAACGTTTCTCATCCCTGGGGTTTTTATGTGCATTCTATGGCTGTTTGTTGCAGAGACTGAAGGAACTGAAACAGAGGGAGTTTGCTCGAAACGTAGCATCTAAGTCACGAAAAGATGAAAGAAAGCAGGAAAAAGCCCTTCAACGCTTGCACAAACTAGCTGAGCTGAGGAAAGAGAGAACGTGGTAAGTACATAGCTGCTGAAACACAAAAAATACTTTAAACTAAGCCCTCCACTGTTAGCTGGTGCTGTGGGACACAGGGCAATTGGAGTGCCTTAGCTGGAGCTCCACACATGCGTTTTTATGGCATTTTGGAGGCAGCCTGTGTACAGCAATTTGATTCACACTCTGTGCAGAAATGAATGTTTAACGTTGCTTTTTCAGCAGAGCTAAAATGACATGTATTTGGAGTTTAAAAAAAGATGTGTTTCATATATATTTCATAAAACCAGGCACATTGGTTGAAAGCTGAGTGAAGTAGGTCATGCATTTGCAGGCTGACACTACTTCATTGATGAGGTGAGGAACACAGTCTGTCTCTCTAGGATGTAACAGATCTCTGCGATTTCGTTTTCAAAATGCTCGCCTGGGAAGGCATCCAGAAATCTAGCTTTAAATTTCAATAGCTGGATTTTTTTATATTAAAAGGTAAGTGCTCCTTTCTCCCAGCTCAACAGAATGTTTACCTCCCTCTGCAGAAGTGACTCCTTGCTACTCATACATTTCAGTATTGCATCTAGGCATGCGGTTGAAATTAATATTGAGCTTGCTAGTTGTGACTGCATTCTCAAATATGACACAGTTCTGACACTGATAAGCCACTGAAAATATGTTCTTGTCACAGTGTGATCTCTAGGGAAAAAAGTAAAAAAAATGTAGATGCTCGAGTGCAAATGTTTTCTTTTTATTCAGCCTTCGTCTCACCAGATGAGCTAACAGAGAAGTCCAACCAAGTCACAGTTCTTGTTCAAAAATAGTCTGTTTCTCCCTAGTTTGGGTGGTGGGCAGCATGCTGAAACAAAGTCTGTCTGAGCAGGTGGATGGGACATGAGTGTTGTGAGGTCTGATTGAAAGGAGCAACATGACGCCTCACTTTTGAATCTTTTTTATGATAACTCATGTACAGACTTTCTCCTCCATCAGTGTTTGAACTGTCCAGATTTAATGCTTGAGGATATTAGATGCTATTCCCCCTAAACATGCTCCAAAATCTGAATTTAGCATATTTCCGGACAAAGAGGAAAGAAGAACTTACTGTTTTCCTTTTCCCATGCTTGTAAAGCACAGATTTTGCAAGCTGTTGTTGTTTCTGGATTGTTTGGGGTTTTATAAATATCCTTCTTCTGCCTCCTGAAGGAGAATTTCTATCTGGGCTTTATTTGTCTGTTTAATAATTGCTGTTTACTACCACTTTGCATCCTTAGAGGTGTGATGTAGACAGACATTCAGGATTTTTTTTAACTGGTATTTTCTACATTGGCTTTCTAGAAGTCAACATTTTATTCTGTTAAAGAAAGGATTTGTATGGGGGGGTTTATATATATTTTAAATTTATGAAGAACTGGGCAAGGCAGGAATCCTCATGAGGAATTCCTGTCTCACAAAACCTCTACCCTAATTTCTAGACCCGATAGGGTAAATTAATCCTTCTTTATCTCACTTTTCCCAGTGACTGGTAATCTAGTACTGCTCTGAGCTGTAACATGGAATAATTTGGTTAAAACAAACAAACAAATTGTTTTAACATAGGTCCATTACTCCTAGTGCTGAGCTGTTCCTGTGGATCCTGGAAAACTGGCAGCTTAAACAGTTTTTGCTCTTCTCTTTGCTTCCTATTAAGTCAGATAGAACAGATGGGAAGAGGATGTGAAATGAAGAACAGAAGTAGACAGTGATAAATTTTTTCTCAAGAGGGATGAATCACTTACTTCACTACTGTCAGCTGAAATACTCTCTCCAGTTTTATTTTTCCATGAAAGAAATTGCTGAGATGGCGCTGGTTTGGTCTGTGAACACAAATAGGATGGGAGCTGCTGGGGGATTGCCTGTGGGCAGAGCAGCAGTCACTAGAATGATGACTAAGAGGAAAGTGCTCTGTGAGGCGTTCACTGGTTTAATATATTTTGTAGCACAATGGAATGCAAAACCTCTGCTATTTTGTAGTAATAGTGTTGTAACCATGATGGTCTGCTGGGAGGAGAGGCAAGATTTCTGGGGAGGTATAGAGTCTCTTATTTGCCCAGCACGTAGGAAAATTTAACCCCCTTTTACGAATACAAGTCCTTCAGCTGATAACTTCACATGAAGAAGCTGAGGGCATAATATTTCATCATTCTTTCTTTTAATACTGGTCAACTAACCTTATTATAAAAGTGGCATTTTTTCAGAGATGGCATTTTTTCGTATTCTAAATCTACATATCCACAGATTCTTTGCCTTTCCTTAAAAATTCTCATAGATACCAGTGTAATACCATGTTTCTGTCAGCCCTTCTCCAAAAGGTACTGACTCAGGGTTTTGTTTTTCTTCCTAGTGCTCCTGGAAGTGGCCCTATGTTCAAATCCACTACAGTGACTGTGAGAGATCACTGCAATGATGTCCCCAAAAGTGCTGCCATAGATTCTGCCACCAACCAGGATTTCAGCTGTGCGTTAATGCCCGACGTGCAGAATTGCAAAGACGTTGCCTCTCTTGTTTCTTCCACTCCTGGAGATGTGTGTAGTAATAAATCTGACACTAACAAAGGTGGAGATCAGCTTCAAGGAGCTCAAGGACATAGAGTTGGGTTCTCCTTTGCTTTTCCTAAGAAAGCAGCAGTCAAACTGGAGTCTTCAGCTGCCGTTTTCTATGAATATAATGATGAAACATCCATGGAGCACGGATTTAGCAGAAGGAGTAGGTTTGTTCCAGGAACGTGTAACCTTCAGTCTCCTTCAGCAGCAGAAATAATTGTGTGCCCTGAGGAGAAACATAACTGTTTTCACCCACTGGTGGAAAAATGCGGAGACGCAGCAGAAGCTCCTGAAGCTCAGGAGTCAAAAGAGCTGGGCAGTGAAGAAAGCAAAGTGCTGGAGATTCCAGCATTAACTCCTGCTGTGTCCCAGTCAAAGCAACTGGTGTCCTCGGACACGGATGGCTCTGGTATGGATGTAAGTGCAGCAGAGTTACCAGACCAAATGCTGACCACGGTTGTGGACAGTGCTCAGGTCCTGCCCTTGGATGGCAGCGGATGTGAGCTGCAGGCAAGCAGGGTTCTTGCGCAGGTGGTTGTGGAGGATTGTTTATCTCTGCAGGATGTTGTGGAGGAAAACAATAAAGACAGGAATAGTGATCCATCCACAACTGGAACTGCAATAAAAAACGTGGGGACAGATGCAGTAGTTCCATCACCTTCTGAAGAAGGTAGTAGTGGAGCCCCACAAGGCAAACCGGACGTGCGCAAGAGACCTTGTGAGCCCTTTGTCCCTGTTCTTAGCAAATATGGATCAAATGTTCTTCAGTGGCCGTCAGAAATGTTAATTTACACAAGTACAGACCCATCGATTTCTTATAGCTGTAATCCTTTATATTTTGATTTTAAGTCATCAAAAACAAGTGACAGCCAAGAAAAGCCCAAGCATCAACCAAGCATACCTCATGTGCACCCTAAAACTGAATCTGACCATGTCTTAGTCTCGGATTTTACAAACAAAACTACTTCAGAGTGTGGTGATTATGAAGAAGTGAATAAAAATGTGTGCAACTATACAATCCCCCTTTTAACTGATGTTTCTCTCTTCAGAAATTGTGACCTTGCAAAAAATCAAAACAAAGTGTCCTTGGATGAGTCATTCAGGATTAGAAAAATAGAAAAGTATCACATATCTAAAACCCACTTACGACAAAACACTGTGATAGATGAGAAATATAACAAAATCTGGATCAAAGAAAGCCACGAAAAATGCCTTCACAAAAGCAGAAAACGGAAAAGGAGAAGAAAATTATGTCATTGCCATCATCATCACTATGGGGACACAACAGCAGCAGAAATGGAGATGTCTCCAGCAACTGAAAAAGATACTGCTTACAGAGATGAAAATAAGTATCAACACCTCCAAAGTAATGCAGAGAAGTGCAGACATGATGCAGGGAATATCTGGTTAACTGCAGGTGAGATACAGCAGTCACACCCAAAACTCGTAATTGAAAATGGTCACAAGAGAGTCATATCTGCATCAGATCACATACACTGGGACAGAGGCTGGTGTGACTTTTGGAGTGCAAAAAATAGTGGCCAACACCATGGTTGTAAACGGCCACACAGAAAGAGCAAAACAAGTTCTCGGAGACAGGCAAAGCAGCTGGTGCCGAGCTCTAGGAGGCACAGCCTGAGATACTCTAAAACATGTTGTAGCTGGAAAGTCAGGAGGTCAAGCTGTAGCCCAGAGCATAAATGTTTAGGACAATACAGTGAAGAGAAGGGTCTGAGTCAAAACCAGTCCGTAAAGAGAGGTTACAATGCTTTGACAGAAGAACCTGCAAAATCCCACCACAAGCGGAGACAGCACACCGATTCTTCTTCTTCAGATGAAAGCTCATGTGACCAGGCATTATCAGCAGAGGAATATTTAAGGCAAGCACATACTTTAGGTACATACCATAAGGCAAAAGGGAAACGCAGGAGAAGGAAAACTAGAATCTATCCTGTTTTCCTTGACAGGAATGCAAGAAGTGAGACCTCTGGACCTTCCAAAGAAAATTCTGCAAATTCTACATCTAATATTTTGGAGGACTTACTGACTCAAGACAATCTAGAGGAAACTAATGCAGATCCCAAACCTGATCACACAAAAGATACAGATGAAACAATGGAGCTGGAGGAAAGCAAATCATCTCTAGAAACTGATAGTTCACATGTGCTGGAAAATGACAAACTGACAGTGTGTGCAGCGATGGAGAGCGCACCGAGTACATATTCTGATGTCATCCCAGCTTCTGCTGCTTCTGTTCCTGAGCACAGTGCTCCAGCAGCTGCTGGCACACAGGATGTTCTACAAGATGAAAAGAAAAAAGAAAATGTCAACAGTCGTGAAAATCAAGCTCGTTACAAAGCTCCTCTCCCCAACAGGCATTTGGAACAAGCTCCTCCTAAGTCCTATCTTTGCCATTATGAATTGGCCGAGTCTCTACCGCATGAGAAGATGAGTGAGGTGACCAGTGAGTGGGTGCAGTGTAATCCTGGCATATTCAGCAGCCCACCACCCTTGCCATTCAAAGAAGCACATGTAAACAGTCACACCTTTTTAACTACCGAACAGTTAATAGCCCCCTTCCCCCTGCCCGATCAGACATTGATCTTCCCTCCTGATAGCCACGAAAAGTTCAAAGAGCTCCCATCCGAGGCGTATCAGCAGATCATGCCACAGAACCTGCTGTCCAACAAAGTGAAGTTCGCCTTCCCTCCGCCGGCGATGCAGCCCCCGAGTGCCCCTCTGCAGCCCTTGCCCTTGCAGCCACCGCTGTGTTCTACCTCCGTCACCACCATCCACCACACCATCCTGCAGCAGCACGCTGCTGCCGCCGCCGGCACCTTGAAGGTTCTCCAGCCCCACCAGCAGTTCCTCTCACAGGTCCCAGCTCTTTCCAGAGCACCTTTACCTCATCTACCTGTAGGACCGAGGCTGTGCCCAGGAGGCCACGCAGCCTTCGTTGCCCCTCCGCACTTGCCGCTGCTCCCGCCCTCAGTCCTGCACCCGACCCAGCTGGCGTTCCCCCCACTGCCGCACACTGTCTTCCCGTCCCTGCTGTCCCCACATCCAGCTGTCATCCCCCTGCAGCCCCTCTTTTAGGACAGGAATGGGGATGGGGGAAGGAGCCTTCAACAAAACCTTCCTGCTGGATCCCTCAACTTTTCAAAATGGTTCTGGGAACTAAACTGGTTAAAACTCCTCGTTCCTTGGGAAGCATTTACTGTAAGTGTAAGGATGCAAACTTTCATGTCAAGTTCAGACCTATACTATAACTAAAGCACTGAATAGTCTGATACTAATTATGAACTCTGTCTATATATAAGTGAAAATAATGTCTTAGAATATGTATAATGTATATAAAATATATTTATAGTTCTATAACTTATGTTGTAAAGTATTCACTTTTTGTTTTTTATCTTTGTGTATTTGCACCTATTTAATGTTTAGACAAAGCTGATGCACTATGTTTTGTACTATGTTCTCTGAAACTGTAAATCTAGTGACAAACTATCTCTTGCAATAAATTTTTGTTAACAACTTAAGTATATCAAAAATCTTTCATTATAAGCCTCATAGATGTTGTTCCTCCATGTCCTTCTGCAGCTGAACAGCATCCTCTACCCCTGCTATGTTGGGATAATCAGGTTTCCTACAAGTCAGTGATTTATCAGGGAGGCTCAGAGGCCAGTACCTTGAGGGCAGCTGTCTTACCAAGCCAGAGAGAAAGGGTAATAGATGTGTTTGCGGTAGCGGTTTGATGTCACCGTGAGAAATTTTGCCTACTCGTAGTATGTGCACAAACTGCTGACTGTTGGAGCTAATCCCTTTTATACTAAATCACAAAAAGACAATGTGACAAATATAACATTGGTGATAGAGGGGGAAAAAGGGATCGTATCGGTGGCAGTTTGACTTCAAGGGAATATTGCTTGTAACAGAAAGGTAGAGCGTAGGGAAGGGCTTGGTTCCACCAAGCATCCTTTCTCTGCTGGCACACAGCCCTCAGTGGCAGCAGATCTGTCAGAGGGAGGTCCTTGCTGCCTATGCAGTGTATGAAGGTAGCGATAACACATGAGCACGAAGGGAGGTCAGGAAGAACTTCGCATGGGAAACTCACCAGGGTTTGATACAAATTCTTACCTCATATCACCCCCCCCTTTTTCCTGCTAAAGAAATAGAATAATGTAGAATAATTAAAATAATAATATACTGCCATTGTTTTTAACAGTATTTTGGAGACTTCTCCCTACCTCTGCAGCCTTTTTATTGCTGTTGAACCTCACTTGGCTTTAGCCAGTGAAATCTTCTCATTTGCTTTAGCATGAGCTGTATCAGACCCACACCTGTGATGGTCCAGAATAAAAGCAGAAGCCATTCTGAGCTAGAGCCATCTCTGAGATAAAATGACGTGTATCATTGAGTGAAGCTGAGGATTTGCAGTGTGACAGTTAGTGCTAGAGGTAGGCCCTCCATAATAAAAGGTAGGTGATAGCTCTCCCAATTAATTACTTCTTTTTGCCCTTTTATATAGTATAATAAAATCATATGAAATTGAACTGAAAGAGTAGTAAATTTGAAGTATTATTAATATACATTGCATATTAATAGCTACAGACATTAACCCTTTGGAAAGTAATACGATATCCTAAAACATATATACCTGGATATTATTTTCTGCATCTATAGCATTAGAACTTACCTGTATCAATATTGCAAATTTTAGTAAATTATTGCATTAAAACTATAGCAAACAACGTCTTGCCACTATGATTGCAGTGTCAGCTACTCAAGGGATATGAGTTTTCCATGTTGTGCAGTTGCAAAGGGCTAAACTATGTTAATAAGCAAGAAGTTGGTAAGAAAGAGCAGATGAGCAGTCAGGGCCTGGAGAGCGGCTCGGATCCCCTGCCTGAGGCTGCGGCATGGAGTGGGATGTTCCTGAGCATCCGTCTCTGCAATGCCAGACAGAAGGTATATCTTCTCTAGTTCCAATTTCAGGTGAATGAATGCCCATTTCTATTTATATGGTACCTGGAAAATACGGAATATAAGTGACTTTATCCACCTCCTTTGTTTCAAGAGTACACCTACATATTGTGTGTGTCTCCACTACCTCCTGTCACGTGCAGGGGCCAAGCAGGTGCTGGGCACAGGAATCTCTCTTGAAAGTGTGCTGGCTGCTTTGTCTCCTGCCTTGGCTGACTTGTGCTGGTGTCTGCATTTCTGCCCTCCTCTGTGGGGTCAGCACAGACAACCTCCTTGGTTCTGATGTGCCATCAAAGACAAAATCCATCTCACTATATAGCAGTACACTCAAAGAATCCACATAAGACAAATAGGATTTCAGGTTACCATATCCATTATCTGGCAGGAGACTAAAAATCACCAATTCCAAATTTTTGGTTGCAGTGTTCATTGAAAAACCCAATCCATTAACTTGGAAGTCCACATTTTTTTCAACACAATGCACCAACAGCTTTGAATTCTACTTTTTTCTTACAATTTAAATTATTTTTTCTATATTAAGTTGTTAAACAATTTTAAAACATTGCACAATTCTTTATTATCTGTTGTAATTGCTGTTCAATAGTGTATAAACTACTTAAAATAAAAGACTAATAACCGTAAAATGTAATAATTTTCTAATATGGTATTGCCTTTAATGCTAGAACTGTTTGTATATGTGACTTCATATGTAAAAGCAAAAGCAGTATAAAAATAAATCACAAATTAAGTTTAAATTTGAACACCCTAAATTAAATTACCTCATAAAATATTCTTTTGAGTTTCTGTTTTATTATTAAATATATAACTTCTAGTAAGTTATATATGGGTAGTTCTTCTTTTATATGTTTTGTCTGGTATTTTAGATTAAATGCATTACTTCTATTCCATAACTCAGTAATCTAATTTCTAAGCAAAATATATTGCAAATGCTAAATAATTGATTTTTTTTCTTTTTAGCATTCTAAAAAAATGCCACCAAATTTGTTATATCTAAGTAATTTACTTTTGAATTTACAAATTTGCAAAGACCTAGTGTGCCAGTGCTCCTGGCTGGTTTGCCAGTTTTTAGAATTATTGGGCTTTCTTCCTAGTGTGAACAGTGAAAGTGATACTCCCAAATGGCAGGGATTAGACCTTCAGACCTAAAACTAAATGAGGTCATAGGTTTTGTTAAGTGATTTCCCAGACCAGCTCTGCAGAGAAGTACCTGAAAAGCTAATTTGTTCCCCTGAGGTGAGAAGAATATCTTTATTTTGGCTGCAATCTGACCAGACTCTGATCTTCCTGGAAATGCTCCATTCCTCAGGTAACGTAGGTATGGTCATGGTCTAGAGGAGCTTTGGGGCATTAAGATGAGACTGGATGTGGCACTTAGTGCCATGGTTTAATAACCACCATACAGTTGGACCTGATGTTCTTTGAGGTCTTTTCCAACCTGGTTGATTCTATGATTCTATGATAATCATCTCACATTGTTGTGGGCACTTTTTTCAGTAACTGAACTCTTTTCACTTGGCTGTAAGTACATTTTTAAAATGCTAACAATACATGCAGAGAATCAGATTGTTTATTTGGTTTCCTTCACAAACTAGAAACTATGCAAGCCCTTAACTGCTGGGGAGAAATCACCAGGTTCCAGATTCTGCAGGAGTGAGCAGTGGGTTGTCACGTGAGGAGAAACATTGGAAAAAGAAACCCTTTGTATGGAGTATTATCGAGCGAGAATGTTTTATCATTCAGTTCAATCAAACAACAATGAAAATGTTATGAAGCAATGTTGGGTTTACTTGCAATATTAACTTTTAATTAGCACATGAACTTTTTAAACTTGTTAAGTAGTCATTTGGTTACGGTATTCAAACAAAGCTTTCAAAGACCATTGGGACATTTATCTTTAATATATCACTGTACATCATAATATGCTGCTTTTACAACATATGACATGGCTTTCATTTTTTTCAAAAGTTCATTTTCTGTACTTGCGCTTTTCCCTCGAAATACATGTTTTGTGTTATGTTAATATTTACTTGACATGCTGCATTTAAAATACAGCTTGAAGGATATTGACCAGACTCTTCCTTGGTGTAAATGAATGTACAGATTCTGATTTGGTGGAATTTCATTGGTTTGTAACCAACCAACAGTCACTCATGTTGCAATGCTAAGGGGTTTGTTAACTTTCCAAGGTTGAGGCAGTATGTTATGACCATGTGAATGTATTTTGAAGACAGTTGGGTTTTTTTGTAACTAAGGTGGTAAATTTTAATGTTCTGGGTGTTTTGCCATGCTGCTCACAGTGTACATGTTCTAAACTCCATACATTCATTTTCTGATCCCCATTACTGTGCATTGCCTCAAGGCTTGTCTATATGTAGCAGAGCAAATATTTATGCAATATTCCTACCAGTTGTAAAATTTTACAATCCTATATTAACTCTCTTTATTGAAAGTAAAGACATTTTTACTGTATAGAGATCATTTCATATTTTTAAATTAACATGGCTTACTATCTAAATGTGCATGTTATTTTATAGATCACTCTAATTTAATGTTTGCAGCAGCCATGGGTTTTTGTATGACTTTATGTGCACTCCTCTTTACTTCAGGAACACTATAAAGCATTCCCTTTTTCTGTTTCTCTGTAAGATTATCAGAGTTTATTGAAATTTATCTAATTATGAAAAGGAATCAGGCTTTTTCATTGCTTTCAACTGCAAAAATTAGCATACTGACTTTAAGACTTCTGATTTTTGCATCAAGCTTCTGTTGTATTTTATTGATTTTATAAAAGGTTGGGAAAATTTCTACCCTGAGGCTAAATTTTGACCTGTTAGAGAAATTCTGAAAACAGTGGAGTTTAAGGAAGCTTTGCCATAACTGTTACTGAGGGTTTACTTTGACCTGATGTATTAGGGCTCTTTATTTATTAAAACTGCCTAATACTTGCTGCTTTCAGTTGAATAATCATTTCATAAGGTATGATGAGGAGCACAATCCAGTAATGAAGAATTAATCCATTTTTAATCAGTCTTCTACCTCCTTTGTTGTAAAGGTATTTATGTCATTAATGACCATAAAGGTATATCTTTAAAATTTCTGTTCTGTATCATCAGTGTTTTGAAACACATACATGCCCCTTCTATTCTGATACCAAAGAAGAAACAGTTCATTAAAATATTGGCTTTTCTAGCTGTACAGTCTCCTTTAGAAGCTTTAATAAGTAGGACTACGTTCATACAATACACAGGTAAAATCATGTATCAGTAGTCTTTTTTTTTTCTGGGATAAGATCAAAATGTGCAAATCCATGTAAACATAATAAAGAAAATCATAACAATTAAGTAAGCTTCAAATGTGAATCCATGATGGATATAGTATTATTGATGAGAATTAAAGGTTGTTACTGTTAATCAGAGGTGGCGTTTGTTTGCTATAAATGAGGTTTTTAAACAGAAATTGAATTTTTTTTTCTCCAAAGAAGCAGGAAACAAGAAAATACTTTTGAAAAGATATGTTTTTCAATCAGCTGGGTAGGACCTGTGTACCTTTCTTACAGATGAGAAACAGCAAGTAAGTACTGAACATGCAAAATCCTATATGTTAGAAGAAAACATCTTGTGTTTCTAGTGAAGTCTTACCTTGATTTAATCTGGTGAAACCTGGAGGAAGAATTAGGCTAAAAGATAAAAAGTTCTACCACAAAAGGTCAATATCCTCTTTTTATATCATAAGGAATCAAATAGAGATTCATTTAAATTAATATATTTTCACTATTGTGAATATAAAGAAACTGAAGTCCAGCTCAGGTCCAAAGTTTTTCTTGCAGTGTAACTCAGATTTAAGAGCCTCGGTGGTTAGTCCCCAAACCTTCTTGCATGTAACTCTTCTATACATAGCTTCTATGTCACTGGAATGCTGGCAAGCATGAAAGTAAAATCCAGTCTCATCTCTCATATTGCCTGTTGAAATAAAGAGGGGACAATCACATCACTGTATGATGTGCTGAAAGGAGGAAACCTGAAACAGCCAATGCCTTAATGATACTTTTGACTAGTAGAATTGTAATTGGAAATAGATGTTTACTTGCATTTTAGTGTTTATACATATACAGCTGTGTGTGTTGGCACACATGTACCAGGTTCAGGATTCTTTTTGTCCAAGCTGTAATTTTGCATCCATAATTAAATAGTGGTAAGCTTGTTTGAATGGTACATAGCAAAAGGAAGGAAACCATTGAAGGGAAGAATACTGACACAGAATAATAAGGGGGGGAGGGAAGTGGTTATAGCAAATGAACTCATCTTTTTCTCTCCAGGATGAAGGGAAGTTGCATGAAGTTACTTTACCTGCTTTTTATTGGCTGCGTCTGTTTTGTATCTTTTTACCACTGAAATTACCAGTGCTGTTTGCCTCAGTAAGCCTTTTTCTAGCTGGTCTGTCAGTTCATCAGTGCCAAAAAAAAAAAAAAAAAAAAAAAAAGGGTTAGCAGAAGAAGATCTGCATACAGTTTGCTCTCAATAAAGTCCCTTTTCTCTCCAGAGAAATTATTCACTAGAATAAACCCTCAGTGTGCAAAGTAAGCCCATTACTCTCCCTGCCACTGCCTACAGGTGCACTGTTTGCTCACCTTCTGTTAACTTGTCATTCCCCAGGAGCAGAAGAAATGGGAAGGAATGTATTTTCTTCCAGTACCACCAGTTTAAGAACCGGGTGCAGCGGAAAATGTTTTGGAGGATTAACCACGTTCTTCCCAGCAGAGGTGTAACCGTAAGTGCAAAGAGTGTCACAGTCACTGAGCATTTATTTTTCAGTTATGTACTTCAGAATGGATTACAGACAGTCTAAAAGAAGTGCAGGAGAGAAGCACTAAGGCAGAGTGGTTTAAGTGAGTAAGGCATTTAAAAAACTGAGGTGCTTTGCTGTCTCATTTGCTCCAGAGCTGCCAAGCTCTCTGCTCTGCAGATTTTGAGAGTGAGAGCTCATGTAAGAGTGCCAGTGACCAGGAGGGCAAGGGAGTGGATTACACTTCTCTCCTAGGGAAGATTGTCATTGCACATCTATTTGACGAGGTAGTTTGGTAGAACAGGGTGCAGAACCTACCTCATGGGTAGGTACAAAATTGTTGGGCCCATATAGTGTCTGGGAGCATGTATGACCTGTATGGTGCAGGTGCATTGCTTCCACACGTGCCCACCAGCTGTCCCTTGGCTTTGGGATGAGTTACAAGAAAGACTCAGGTCTTCAACTGGGTTTCCTCAAGTCTGTCAGATGTCAGCACCATTGCCTGCCCATGGCAGAGGTCAGTCAGGACTCTGTTCTTGTGGTGGGACTCAGTCTGGTTTGAAGGCTAATCTAGGATGTAGGGTATTTTATGATTTATTTTCCACAAAATGATGTGAGCCGTAAATGTGTTAGTGGTTAATAAAAAAGGCAAAATGCTATTAAGGTCATAAAAAAGCAGATTAAATAGAAGCTAAGTGTTGGGATAAGATATGGAATGTCAGACCTATAATGGGAGAATTCTCAAAGGTAAGAAATTGATAATGAAGCATAAGAGCAATAATAATAATATTTTACAACCAATATAACATATCCTTAGACAACATCTGTGCAAACCAGTCCTGGGTCACCAGTCCAGTACTGGAAGCTGAATTCTGGGCAGTAGGTTGTTGAGGGAGGCAGTGCTGTATGGGATGTATAGCAGTATGCACAAGGGAACATAATTGCTACTCTGAAGAATGTCTTGCAAGAGAACAGAAAGTGGTTTTAGGGGCAAACATGCAGGTACCTTTTGAGGGAAAAGAAGGGGAGTGTGTGGGGGAATTGAACCTGGCAATATTCATTGAGCTGTATGGCAATGCTAGGAGA
This sequence comes from Acanthisitta chloris, assembly GCF_000695815.1. NCBI lineage: Eukaryota > Metazoa > Chordata > Aves > Passeriformes > Acanthisittidae > Acanthisitta > Acanthisitta chloris. Next base: position 19,802 of record NW_008654909.1, read on the forward strand.
TATAAGCAGGGCCAGGTGGACGGGGGGCGCTGCTGCAAGGGGTTTTAAAGACAGTTTTAATAAACTCTATTCAAGCCTGCAGAGATTAGTGATAATTAATCTCTAGAACACCCCTACCTCCTTTTATTCAGTTTCTCCTAGGACAGTATTTCTACTTTTTAACCCCAGAACAGCAAGCAGTGGAATTTCCTGACACAGCATTGTGGGGCATTAGCATGAGCAGTGGGATGTATGAATCCTGCAGTAGCTCAGGGACTAATTACCTGGAAAGGTTGAAGGCGCAAACACCTATTAAGAGTGTTTTTCACAGAGAGCAAAGTTGCAGGCAAACATGAATGGAGACCTCTGCAGCTGCATGTCTGAGAGGTTTTATTTGAGATTTAAATGGTTTTGACTCTTTCTGCTGCTGTGTGGCAGTGTGATGTGTGGTATCAAAGCTGCTTCTTCCCATCGTTTTGCATTATCACGCAGAGTTATGGAGCTTAACATAGCTGCTAGATGCGATTCGACACATCACAAGCAGATGCGTCAGCAGGAGCAGCTAAATATGACACCATTTTTCTCAAATGCTGCAGTTTCGAAAACACCCTTCTTTGTAAGACAGTTTTAAATAAAACTATATGCATTTTGATGACAGTGCTGAGACCCCTTTCCAGGGAGCATTGGTATTTGGGGAGCAGTCAGCTGGTTTACAACAGTACCTGTCAATGAGAAGGAGGAGTTGGAGGGCTAAGCAGATACTGCCAACCAGAGAATTATTCTTTTATGAAACATTTTATATAATTTTAGCAACAAAAAAAGCAAAATCCTAGTGGTCATCAGGGATTCCCTGTCTGTGACCATGGAGCAGACAGTTGTCTGAAATTCAGTGGCCTCATAGATGGAGAAAGCTCCATAGAATAACTGGCAAGCTTGCTTTTCATCTTTTAAATCCATAATGCATGTATATACATATTGTTAATAATTCATATTAATGGAGAGCTCTTGCCCAAGAGCACATTCCCCTATCACAGAAAATAAATTGTTTAATGATGTCTAGGATAGAAATCAGAGGCTGCCTTTAAATCCAGCTATTACAGAACAGTACTAGACATGCAGAGCACACTTCCATAAACAAATAAATTCATTACAGTTTAATAACAGTGGAAATAAAAAATGTAAGGTAATTTAAATAATGTGCAAAATAGATCCATATTTTATCCTGAAGCTATAATGCCAAGTACTTACATTATCAGGAATTCTTGATAGCCTTCAGGGCTGGGTCTAGTGCAGGTAAGTAGAGAGGTTGAATTTAAATGTTATCATCTTGGCCTAAATTTATAGGGAGGCAAAATTCAGTTGTGTGGTGGTAGTTGTCTGAGCCTGGGTATTAGATGGAAAAGAGTCTGGGAATGCTCAGTGAAGTGCTGGTCACTCAGGAGGTTTAGGTGACAGAATGCAGAGTGGCTTCCGAGATTTGAGAGCACAGGGCAGGATCTGCAGAGTGTCACTGCCACTGAGGTATGGGGATGTCGGTGCATTGCAGAGGTGGGAAAAATGGTGAGGAGGAGAAACAGGACCATGTTGAGTCCAACATTCAGTAGTCTTGCAGAGAAATGTTGCAAATTTTCTGTACCCAGTGAATGTTAGCTAATTTAAGCAGCTTATTTTCGTATGTTTTATATCAAAATGCAAAATAGAAGGTATTTCCTGCTTAGAAATGGGTAACAACGGAAGACTCATTAGTGACTGAATTTTTGTTTTTCCAACCTCAGCAATTGAAATACTCCTCACAACAGCTCAGCTGAGTGGTGCCCTGTCCTGCTGGTGTTCTCCCAGTGAGTGCTCCTCTGCAGTGGATTGCTTCTGGTCATCAGAAACAAACACCCCAGGTGACCCCAGATGTTCATGTTTTACACATGTTCCATTTTTCCTATAGTTTGATGGATCTACAATACCTGAAGACCATTGTGTCAGACTAGTTATTTTTCTTTGTGATTCAATTACAAATATTTGTGTTTGCTTTGTGATAATTCAATTTCAAATATTTGTTGCTTGTCCTATTCAATGGTTACTCTATTTCATAGAACTGTCATATGCATCTTACCCTAGATCTGCATTAATGATTTCTGTAAGTGATGTGCATCTCTTACAGTGTGGTAACAGCTCCATCATCCTAGGGATAGGAGCCTTTTCCTTGTCAGTGGTCTATTAAAATAGGAATAAAGTAGGTACTGGTTTAGCTTGGAATTTGCATGTCTTCATCTACAACATCTGTATGTGGTTGGGCTGCTCTGAATTTGTGTTTGTAGCCTGAACTAATCTCTGTCAATACTTTTTTTTTTTGGTTCTATGAACATTTATCTCAGAAATCTCAATTCAAGGTCTGGATTTTGAATTCAGGCTATTCAACTGGACCCATATTTGACAGCATTTTGGGTCTGATGAGCATTTCTGGAGCCCTTAAATGGTTCTGGATGCACTTTTTGAGTATGTATAAAAACTGTTTAAAATATATTCTTTTTCCAAAAAGCAATGAAACTGATCATCAGTCTCATGATTTCAGCCACTTCCTTGGAGTTTAAGCTTACCAAATTTGTGTACTAATAATCATAAATGGGATCTCGTCCAATCATTTTCTTAGAAAACCTCACCCTACCAAGTGAGTGTGCTCACCTTACCATCTTAGAGTAACTCAATTCTGTAATTTTAAAAATGCAGTCTATAACGTTTTTCTTTTAAAGTCCATGCAATAATTTGCACATTCATTCTCCTTTTGCAAGCAGGGAAAAATTTGAGAGTTGACTTTTCCTTGATGTTTGTCAAAGGGAACTAATTTTGCATTCAATAATACATTTTTTTCTTTCAAGTCATCCTGAAATTTTAATATACTTGCTCTGTTATACAATAAGAAAATGACTATTTATCCCAATAGGTATTTTTTCAGAGAAAAAAAACCACACCTTTGCTTCTTTGGGGTTTTAAACACAATTCCAGTTTTCTCTCAACTCTGTGTCTTGTGATATTCCTTGTCAGATTAATGTGTTTTAAAGCTGTTGGTTGGTACCTGAGCTGTCAAAAAGGAAGATTAAAAACACACCTTTCCTTCTGGGGATTCATTTTGCATTGCAAAATGCAGAGGAGGAGAAAGAAAACCTTTCCTGCTTTGTTGTTGGCACACATCAGACTTGCTGTATGTGGCATTACAGTTATGTTTGGGGTTAGGAAGGAATTTCAGTTACTGTCAGACAGCCCTAGATATTCACACTAGATCCGATGCAGGATCCTGCAATGGTTATTTTTTTGTGAGGAGCTGAATGTACTTGAAGACAGCTATGAAGGGTCATGGATTTGAGTTTTATCTCACCCACAAACATGGTGTGTGACTTAGAACAGAAATAGTTTCTCTCTGCTTCATTTAGGAGATTGGAAAAATTGCAATTGCCTTCTAATGTGGTGGATACACTTAGCTTCTAATACAGTTGATCAGTAGATGAAATATGTTTATTCACTTCTAAGTTTCAAGAAGTTCTCGGCTAGAAAAAGAGAAAGGCACAATATTTTTAGTACTAACAAATTCACTCTGTATTTATTTCAGAAATTATTTCAGAGAAAAATTATGATGTAAATCCTTACTCTTACATTTTACACAAATTCAAATAACTTCTGAGAGAAATACAGAGAATAACCCTTGAATTGCAGCAACAAGGAGACATCCTGCAGCAGCTCCATTTGGTCCCAGATTCTAATGAGGCTATAAATGCTGGGCAAGGTCCATAAACATCACAGAGGTGGCAGTGTTCACCAGTGCTGCTAACCCAACTTTAAATCAAGTTTTCCAAACCTGGGTCCTAGTCTCCTCTCAGTCTGAGTAAGAAAGTGCATTCAAGGGAAATGGTGCACATGAGAAAGCTCTCCTCATTTCACTGGACTTGAGAAATAATTCAGGACCATACATTTCTCTAGTGTTTCAGTTAGTATTTAAATGATTCAGACATCATTTTGGCTATGCATTTATTATAGAAAGTGCTTGATTTTGATCTAATATGTATTCTGGAGATATTTTAGACCATTTTTTACAGTTTCTGAAAGTAAGAGCCTGTTCCACTCTTTAGTAACTGTAAATAACTCTCTTCTCTATGTGGATCTCTCACTATTTCTTGCAATCAGGTCAGTTTTTTCTACATGAAGCAAGAAAAAGTGGTGTATGGAAACAACTTGGAAAAAACAGTGAAATCAAACAACAGATCCCTATGCACATATGATAGGAATGTATCTTTTAATGAGAAATCAAACATGTGAAATCTAGTTCTTAATTTATGTCTGGGCTTGCTTTGTTGAAATTAGAAAATATGATTATTTATCCATTCATCCCAAATATTAATTAGCAAGACAATAAGAAAAAAAGCAACCATAGAGACTGTTACTAGCCTGTCAGAATTCATAAGCAGTGTGGTTTCTTTCACTGTGAAATGCTGAAATAAACAGGCTTGCAAACGTTTCTGGGTGCTGAAAGCAGCTGGCTGGGCAGCAAAGCCCTTGTGCTGCCCCAGGAAAGGTGGGTATGTGCAAACAGGGAAGGAACAGTCCTCGGGTTGTTCAAAATGCAATACTGTGCCTGGTAATGGTTTGGAAAAGTGCTAATTGGTGTAAGCTGTGTCTATGCAAGGCAGCCCAGTGGCACTTGTGATCAGCTATCATCCAGTGCTCTGTCACTGTCCAAAGAACACCTTCATTTAGCAGGGAGAGGCAGCCAAAATGCCAAGGACTATAATGTGCAGAAATAGGTATTCAATTGTGATTTACTTTTTACAAAAGAAAACAACCCACAAAACAAAGCAAAAACCAACCAACCAAAAAAACCACCAGGAGCTGCAGTAAAACCAGTAACATGTGAGAACCCACTAGTTCCAAAACCACAAACATCAGGGTTATTTTTGGTTTTAAATGAACCTTGATTCTTTTATGGGCAAGCCTTGAAGTCAGTAACCCTTAACTCATTTTCAGCTTGTGTTTTTGTAGGTGCTGTGTAGGAAAGGACAGGCTGACAATAGATTTTCAGAGATCCTGTGTTGGATTTTGCTTCTGAACAGGCTATATATGTATTGGAACTTGTAAAATATCAGTTGCTTAATTTCGATATGTCACACGACTATTTTTTTCTCAAATTGTTGTTGGACCTCATGCAAAATAAGAAAGTAATCAAATTAGTTGCACATTTTTTAAGAAATCTTTCTTGTTAAGTGAGCATGATGACAGTGATTTTGTACATGTGTGCAACAGGTCATTGCTGTGTACAGATTTCTTCCAGACTGAAAAATGATAATCAAAACTATAAATGCATTTGTATCGGGTCATATTGAAAGAATGTGAAAGTATGATCAATTTTGTGATATATAATTTCCCTTTCTCTTGCTGTCCCAGGTGGGTGTTGTGTGATGGGATGGAGTACGCCTGGTTACCATAGGAATGCTACATGCAAGGAAGCTCCTAAATAGAAAGCAGTACATTTGGGTTTAAATAAATATCTTTTGATGTTACTGCCTAATTACTTTCATGTACAATATTTAAAAGGCAGATACATGGAAATAAGCTTTTTCCAGAAAAGTTATAAACCCCTTTAGTATGGACCTTGAGAAGAGGCAAGTGTTTCCTAGCTGTGAACTCAGAGAGGATTGGCATCATTACCTTTCTGCTCCAACCTGCTCTTACAGGATAGGTACAGCTTCTTGTCAGCTTGTGCATGCTGCATAGCTGATGAGATCTGAGCAGGCTTTTCATACCCATTGCCTCCTTCTCTTCATCAGTTCTGCTCTGTTGTGATGAATGTTTTCCCTTGCAGCAACCTTAATTGTTTTTGGAGGGTTAGAAGAGTGATCATAATCACAGCTGTTGGGAATTTAATTCTGATCTGCAAAGACACTACACCATAAGCAAACGTTTTCATTTTGAACACTTAAATCAATGGTTTTCAATTACAAATAGAGAACCCACTAGCTGGAAACATTCCTTACCGGAGGGTAGATCCTACCCCTATTAGTTACTCACATTGCCTATTATTCAGACGTTCACAGTTGAAATTGTGAGCTCTGGAAATAAAGGATGTGGCATCTACACAATACATTTCAAGCGCATGATCTCTAACTAATCAATGGGTACTGATAAAAAGAGCAGGTTAGGTGGCCACTTTCCCTTTCGTTCCTTGCCATAACATGGCATTTGCTCTATGAATGCAGTGAATAGTCTCATTTCTCTCCTTTTTTCTTCATTGCACTGTTGTTTTAAACATCCTTGAAAGTGCTTGCCTGAATTAGGGTTTCATGTACTCCAGAGGTTTATTTCTACAGTAATGTGCTGCTGTCTTTGCTGTTGTCTGACCTTTTGAGGTTTATTTTGTTCTTCCCCCTCTCCACTTACAGTAGTGTCAATTCCTTTATGCCATGGAGAAACCACCAGGAAACCACCACACTGGTCAGGGCAGCACATGAGGCAAAATCCCATCCCCGCAAAGAATATGTAGCCAGGAGCATAACTTCATTTACACAACTTCAGCTTGAATGCAGCTTCATGTTGTGAAATTCATAGTACAGAGACAATACCAGCAAGAGAATAAAGATGAAAAACTACCAGTTGAAATAAGGCCCAGAAATTGCATTCACTCAGTGCCAGAGACCTGTGCGTGGCTGCAGCCGAACAAAGCTCTGTACTGAGCGAGTTTAGGTAAGTACATTTTACATGTGAGTAAAGAATGTTTAGTGTAACATTTCTTGTGTTTCCTCCTAGATATTTGGGGTTTGCAATGTAATAATTCTGTGCTACCTAAGCAGCACTTTACTTTTAAAATTGTCTCATGAACTTAGCAAAGCTGCTTTTGGGTTTTGGTGCTGTTCACTGTAAATACATCCAGAAAGGCACATCTATAGTAAATGTCTTATAGTTCTCATATCAACCAGTACTGTAAAGCAAATTACTGACCTATATGACAGGGCTTTATCTACTGTTTGACTTATGTGGTGACAATGGAATGTTAAACAAGATAAAATATGTGGGTTTGTATGCAGATACACATTTTCACATCACTTTCAATCGATGAACCATCATTGAAACAAAAATAAATTACAAAAACTTTCAGCTAAAATCAGCACAACTGCCTCAAAAGAATATATATATGTATTAAATACTATAAAGCAAATTGCACAGATATGCCTGACTTGTTTCCTAATATAACAGCATCCAAAGTAGTGTAACATTTCATTTTCCAAGTATGAAAAATAACAGAACTAACCAGGATCACTGATTTCATGTAGTTCTGCTTATGTCCCACCTTCTTCTACATTATTTGAACAGAGAATCTTGCTGTTGAGACTTGAGAGTAAAACCTCTTTGTTGGTTGAAAAGCCAGGTCATAAAATATATGGTGATGTGAATTGTAATGTGCTGTAGGTAATATTGGTTCAGTCTAAACTGTTCCAGTGTGTCATTGATAAAATAGTTCTGGTGGATTTGGGAATGTATTACAAGCATTGGTTAATATTTCATATATTGATATTCTTATGATGAATCTCAATGAATCAACACAACTATTCCAAAACCTGTGAGAAAAGCCACACTGCCCTGATGTTGCTTTTACCTTTGGTGTGATGTGAAATGATTGCTCAGTAATAGAGAGAAACATTGCTCAACAGTGCAGGATGATATAATTTAAAGCCTTAATTAAACATGCATGAGGGGAGATTAAATCCATTTTTGAAATGTTATGTCATTTTAAATATATATATTACTTAGTACATTTGCTATTAATTTTAGTTATAAAAAGATATTGATGGAATTTCAGTCAAAATTCTTCTTGAAGCTCTTTATATATGTGTGAGGGTTTTGGCTGGGTTTTTATTCATTCATGTGGTAGTGGGAGAAGTTAGTCAGAGAGGTGGTAGAACATCCATCCTTAGAGGTTTTCAGACCCCAGGTAGACAGAGCCATGGTTGACCTGCCAAGTTGAATGGAAGACCATTAAATCCTAGTGATTTTATTAAAGGTACACTGCTAAAAATCTGCCCAAAAAGGAGTGAGATTACAAGGGACAGCTAAATCTCATGCTTGGGGCAGAGATAAATCATCATGTCCATTAAGCCCTGTCACTGCAACCTCACAAAAAGAATTAAAATCCAGGTTTGGTGAGTGGCATTCAAATCCTAGATTATGTTTCAACTTTAAAAAGGTTTTATCCAACTCTATTTGTATTTTCCTTCACCTTTTATCACTGGTACGAAAATCATATCTGAAATTCAGAAGCAGAGGAGTGACGTGGCCATATCTAAGGACATGGCAAGGCATAAAATGGGAGACTTTTCATTCTTTCTGTAGTTACCAATAACTTAATCCCATAACTTTGTCCCTGGGTGCACTGTTGGGGTAGATGACATTTTTATTTATGCTTTGCTTATAATAGTTTAAATTCCTTTTAGACAACTGACATTTTCCAGTCTCTCTAGATTTCATCAAGAGTTGATTTGTTTTTAACAAACCGCAATTATCCTCTATATTTATTCACTACATCAAGTGAAACCTTTTCACTTGTAGATGTTAAGGGAATTATTACTTTTATTGATTATTTTACAGTTAAGTTGTATTCTATCAAATAGATTGGGTCAAAGGTTTTCAAAAGCCTTTCGTTCCTCCAAGTAATTTAAGATACAGTTCAGTTAGAGTGGCAGAACTGTTCTCACTTTGGTTCAACATCTCAAGTTTCAAGTTGTTCTCGTGGTCCCATTAGATTATTTTATTGATTTGCCAGGCATTGATTTACTGACTGTTCTGCCAGCAGCCATAAGAACACAGAGTTTGTTTGTAGCCTTAAAATATATTCCAAATACTCCTCACAGATTGAGGAGTAGGCTCTGTGGTTTTCAGTCAGATTTCTCTTTAAAAATATTTCTATGTAGAAATAAAAGAAAATACATATAATGGTAGTCACATTTCCCATCGATTAACAGCTTAGGCAAAGAAATTGGAATTAACAGATTCATCTTAGCCCAGTAATGCATTCCTCTTTTTTTTTTTTACTTTGCACATACATCAGTTTTCTGGAAGAGGTAATTGTATGCAGCCTTTTCATTTTAATGCAAAACTAATAGGTTTAGACTTTTGCCTGAACTTGCAAATATTTCTCTGCAGCACAAATATCTAAGGCAGATATTGCTGAGTGGGCAGTATGCAATGAAATTCTCTACAGACCTCTGCAGTGCCTTATCAACGAAATATGCAGGTTACTAGAGAATCCATTAACTCTGTCTCCCTGCTGTTTCCTTTTCCCTTTGTTCCTCTCCTGGTGAAGTGACAGAATATCTATGTAAACATGGGAGAGCCTCTCCAGGCTTTCACTCTTCGCCAGTGATCCTTCCCTTGGAAGTGTTCAAAAAATATGTGAATGTGGCACTTGGGGACATAGTTTAGTGGTGAACGTGGCAGTGTTGGGTTCATGGCTGGACCCAATGATCTTAGAGGTGTTTTCAAACCTCAGCAATTCTATGATCAGAGAAAGTATTAAAATAAAACACTTCCTCCTTGCATGTTGGTCTGCCTTATGGAAAGAAACTCAGAAACCTTCAGCATGGTATTTGGAGTGTGAATTATGCACTAAATATATTCTCTCTGGCCAGAGCAGGCTTAAGAAAAATTGCTCAAGTTGAAAGAGGTTGTCAGATGGACAGGTGAAGGGTTTCTGTTCAGCCACAGCCTGAAGCAAAATAAGCATTAGAGAGGCCACTGAGGCAGGATGCAGGGGAAGAGGAAAAATAATTTTGTCAGTTTTGATGTAGAGAAGCTGTTGGGTTTGGGGGGACTCTTGGCTCACTTCATACCTGACTGTTGGAGTAGAAAAATGAGGCTTCATTGTGTTCAGAGAGTATTGGGTGTTCTTTCCTTTAAAGTCAAGAAAGGTAAGACAAAGCATCCAGGAAGCTTAGGGAAAAGAAACCTCTCCTCTGTAAAGAAACATATTTCTCAGAGCTGCTAAGTGAGCCAATAATAAAAGTTCCCAATGGCTGAAATCCAACCAAATGCCAAAAGTAAATCTAACTACAGAAAAAGACAGGGAATGTCAGAATCACTGAGCCTGGAAGATGCAGTGGCCAACACATAAGGATAAAACCTCTCTGTTGGTGACAGGCAGGGTATAAACTGTCAACTCCCTATGTTAAGCATTTTTCTACTGCAATGTTAAGCCTTTTGTCACTTTTTTTCAGCAATATTGATTATCTGGCATACAGAATAGCATTATTTACCATATGTCTTCATGGACTATCATGTCTTCCATGTTGGGTTTAGGGTACTAACCTTCCTGCTCTGTTATTTTCATGTCATCTTTAATTACTCTGCTTTTAAATGCTTACTACAGCAAAATGATTTTGCAGTGGATTAGTGTTCAGGAGTATCCACGTTCATAGTACATTCTCTGACTGATGCATTTGATTAAAAAATTTAAAATGGCAGATTTAGAGTTTTATGTCTAGAAATATGTATTTTTATGATTTAATCACTTAAGACAGCTATGTTTTTATAAATATAACTTTATATATGGCAAAGCACATATCAATGCAATGAGAACATCTTGCTCTTAATATCAACTGTAAAATTTGATAGCAGTAACTTTATAAGCTTAATTAAAGAAACAACCTTTAATTGATTAAAGAAACAATCCCTTATAAACAATTTGGTGAAGAACCACAGACCAGCACCTGCTGCAAGAGAGTGCATGTGTGATAAGCAATGCTTACACCTAAGATGAGCCCATAAGCAAGAATAGCTCTGCACTGATGCTTTTGTGTGAGTAATCCTCAAGACTCCTTACAAAATACACAGTGAGTTTTCTTTGGTATAGAATTTCCCAGTTTTTCTGGGGAACCAGACAATGGAGCTTTGGAAATCTTAAGTATGTCTCTTAGCAACTTGCCAAAAGGAAGCTCTGCTGTGATTGCTTATAATTCAAATACAATCTGCGTTACAGTGATGCCCAAATTCCTCCTTTAAGAATAGAAGCAACTGTACCATGCAGTTCCACACTGTCTAGAGCTATTAGCTCTATTTTCTGACTGTATTTTGCACCTGGAAGTGCACTTTTAAAAATAACCCCCAGTTCCCATACCCTTCCACAATACAAGTTTCTGTTAACCCTTTTGGGTTCCTGCCTCAGGGTGGATGGAGAACCCAGTACTAGGCATGGGGATAAACCTGGGAGCATAGCCAAAAGCAGCAGCAGGAGTCAGAGCCAAACACAGTGATTCCAGCCAGAATAGTTCTTCCTTCCTCCTGCCACAGCAAGCTAAAAAGCCCCCTGGAAAGCCTTGGAATTAGGGCTTTTCCTGAATAATACACACTTGTGGGTTATTTATCTCCTTGTTTCATGTCATTGCAGTAAGTGCAAGGTAGTAATTTGTGTTTCTTTTTACAAACAAATCCAGAGTTATTATGGCTCTCAACAGGGAACACAATAATTCCTCTTTGAAGAAAAAAATACAGCTGAAAGTTTTGTAATGGGCTACCACATTGAAATAGAAAGTGTTCCCAGGTATCAGGGGAGCTGCTGCTGGATAAATATTTATGGTCAAGCTCTCATACTTGCTACAATGAGCTGAAGCCTCATCACTACCTTTGTTTTAAGCATTCCTGAAAAAAACACTTTTCACTGTGCTTGGAGTCTTGTAAATGAGTATTTATTTGTCTTCTGCAGCCATCCCTGTTGTGTGTGGCATGGCCAGTAAGAAGGTAGAGTTGAAGATAATTCAATAGAGCACTGTATCTTGGAGCTCTAGCGACAGGCGTGAAATTGTTTTATCTGCTTTGTTCTTGGTGCGCTGTGCTCGCCGGGCCGACGCGCACACCATCTGCTGCCGAGGCAACTCTTGGGATCCTTGTCAAATTGATTGCACTCAGCAACGACTGAGACAGAGGAAAAATAGAGTTTCTAATTACATTTTACCCGGGATCTTGTTTAACTTGAGGAAGTGGTAATTCAGGAATAAATGGCTTTGGTGGACATCTTAGGATCTTTAATTAACAAATTACTCTATTAACACACACATTGTTTTCCAGGTGAGTGAGATCATTTGCCCCTGGGGCTTTTTTTTTCCATATGCCTTCTGTTCCTCCAGCGAAATATGTAACAAATTGAAGTATTCATTTTGATTACATAAAGCACATGGGTATACAATTATATGAAAAGAAAGATGACATTTGTTTCCTGCCTTCCCTAAGGCCCCTACAGGCTTGCCCTTCACTGAAAAAGTAAGGCATAAAGTCATTAGAGTACATGCCTTTTTTCTCTGCTCATGACATTTTTGGAAGGGTGTTATTAAAGCAAAAGCCTTTACTAGAAACAATGGGATAATGATTATTTACAAAATTCCACTAAAGTTTTTCTCCCAAAACTTTTATATTCTTTCATACATCATTTGTGTGAACATTTTGGCGCTTATAGGAAGGAATTTATTTAGTTTTATCTAATTTATATAATAAAATGTTTATTAAAATGTAATAAAATGTATTAAATGTGTTTGTAAATATAATTTTGCTGCTTAATTTTACTAATTGTTCCTTACTTTATGCTTTACTAAGCAATTAAACTGCATTTGAATCCCTTCTCTGTATATTTTACAGGGAGAGTTTCTGAAGCACCTGTGAAACATTTTCTCAGCATATACTGAATTGTAAAAGCTCTTATTTCATTGTGTTTTCAATATTTATTGGAGCAGTAAATGAAATATTTGGAGTAAGTAAAATGACAACATTTAAAAATTATATAAAATCACGAGGGATTTTTGAAGTCTATCTTTATGGTGAAACATGCAGGGGAATTAATTTGGAAAAAATTCAGAAAATGAATCTGAAATAAGGTCAGAAGTATGTGAAATAGTTTTGAAGAAGAGTTTCCAAGTCCCTGTTGCCTTTGTTTTGTCCTTTATGGGACTTGGATATAATCCCTGTTGTGGTGATGCTCTTTTATTCCAAGTCCTGTGTCTTGAGGAATTTTTTCCTTCTTGCATGTCTTCAGTTAGCTGTTAGAGACAAAGGACTCCTGAATTTATGTAGACCTGACCTCTCTGCCACTGCATGTTTCAGATGTCTTTTCTGGTATTTGCTTCTGGATATCTTGCAGAAATTCAACCCATGGCCCATGCACTGGTTCCTCATCTCTGCCACCCACAGTTGAGGAAGATGGGTTCTATCTGGATTCATGGTAACAACAGGTGGTTCCTACTGTACATTGTTTACTGTTGTTGAATAAAAATGACTGCATAAACTACTGTTGAGATGAAGACAATGAAAAATCTTTGCTAGTTCAGATGCAGAATTTTAGTAGGCTCTTTCCTATTGATACCTGTTGGAAAATACACAGTTTATCCTTCCAGACTCAGGAAGAAATGTGGCATCACTAGAGAAGACTAAGCTAGAACACTGTGACCACGTCAACATCAAGAAACCACAGACATGAAATTCTACAGAGTCACTACTAGGCTTATTTTTCATAGTCTAAACTTCCCATTGTGTTTCAGGTAAAAGTATATTCCACACTTTTTCACTCTTCTAAGCAATAGAAGAACATGCATTCGTGTGCCTGTGTATATTTGTGAGCTTTTGTGTTTATGTATGTCTACATAAAATCTGTTTCTAGCATCAACAGTGTGTTACAGATATTTCACATTGAGTTACTTTGAAAAGCAACACCTGCCTCCCTGGTATTTTGCTCTGGGAGGGCTATGATGAGTGCTATCTTCCATATTATTAAATGATAACATGAGCATTTGCTGGCATGTCACTGTAGCAAACAATGACTTGTAGCTCCCTTGAAAATTCACACGGGTTTTATTGCTGCTTGAGAAAATAACACACATCTCCACTGCAGTTCTAGTCATTTTACTGATTGCTAAAGGATTTCCCCTCTATTACCTCTGCATTTTCTGTGTTGCCAGGTGTGAAATGAACAGAATCATAAAGTCAGGCTGTTTTGGAGAATAAAAACAACAGCAGTCTGTGCTGATGAAATGGCAGCATACTGAAAGTGGAAAAATGCTGGTAGCTATTGGCAATCCAACACACATGGTAGATAGTACAGTGTATGTACACATATTTACCAATTTTTGTCATTAAAAGCAGTTGTAATATATACTACCAACTCAGGAAAATATTTCATCTTTTCCTTAAATTTAGTATGTGCTAAAGTCTTTCTGAGAACAGTAGGACCCTGCTACACCTTGCTTAAAAGTAAATAATACTGGTATTTAAGTGTTCCTTATGGGCTGCCAGGAACTGACATGTTTGCTTGTTGGAATAGGAGTTTAACCAGTTACAAGATTCTATGCTTGATTCAATTCTGGGTGAAAACAGTCAAATCTTTTTTAATATTCACATGGATTGAATAGCAGTTGACTCAGATGAGATGTGGTTGTGGAATTGGGGTTTAGAACTTGACCTGTTCAAAGCTGTTTTGGAGACAGGATAGTGTATCTGAGGATTGAGAGGGTAAAAATTAGCTAATTATAGAGTGAAGAAAAAAGTTTTATGGGGAGCCAGGGGAATGACTTGGATATGTGAAAGTTGTTTACATATTTAATGATTTTCAGCACAGAAAAACATCTGGGACAATTCTTGCAAGGGACAATGAAGCTACAGAAGTCTCAGTAAGTGATAAAAACATTTCCCTTGAATGTATAGCTAATGCAGTTTGTACCAGCAGAGCAGAAAACAGCCAAAAGAGGAGCATGAGAGACACTATTGCACCCAAACGGCCCTCGCCAGCCTCACCTGGGACCCCCATCCACCCCTGCCAGAATCTGTCTGAGTTTAGCCCTGGGTGCTCCTCTTCCCTGAGGTGCAAGTTTCATAGACAGCTTAGGTGTGAAAGTGGTGAGAAATGTGCTCTGGCTGGCTCTGTGTGTTCTTGCTGCCTGATCTAGGAATAGGATAACACTTCATTCAGACATCCAGAGTACAAGAAGAGATTTCTCTAAGTTTTCTTTTTGAAATATAAAGTGTTAACAGAACAATATGCTTCCTCTGTTTAAAAAAAAAAGCCAACAAACAGTTGCTGTGAAAAATCACTTCTGAAAACCTTAGCTAAAGACAAATTAGATTGAAAAGCCTAACAACAACAAAAAGAGGCTAAGAGATGTGGCACAGTCAGGTGAGGGACACTCAGAGATGTGGCAGGAGCTGGGGGCTGGGGAGTAAGAGCGAGATGTGCACGGGTTTGGACTGTGAGGGTGTGGGGGCCCAGGGGATCCTTTGTTGGGGGTCCCTCCTTGGAGGCACCAGCTCTGTGTTACTGTGCTGTCAATAAATGGCTTTATGGAGTGAGACACCTGAGACTCTGCCTTGGGGAACGTGATCTGACTGCGTGTGAGGGGGTGTGCAGGGAGCCAAAGGGGGTGAGAGGGGCTCGGCCCCAGCAGGGACAGTCTCTGGTGTTGGGAGTGTGGCTGCCAGAGAGCCTCCTGTATGGTCAGACTGGCAAGAATCCTCAACAAAGTTGTAGTTATGTAGTTATGTGTTCAAACAGCCCCCTCAGGCCCTTGACAGCGCAGACAGGCAGGGACTGGGTGAGCCTTTGCCATCCTCCCTGTCTGAGTCATAGAATAGAGGCAGATGGACAAGAAGGGAAGAGAGAAATAGAAAGAACTGGGGAGAGTTTATTGATTATCACAGCGAATGCATCTAAAAGCAATTAGCTGGTCTTGAGTGTAATAGTTTTGTGTATTGTTCTTTACACAAATGAGAATTTTCTGGACTCACAACCTCTTAAGTAAGTGGCAAGCTAGAAACAGCAAGTCTTACTGGTTTAGTCTGGTTCACCATCTCAGGAGGGGGAATAAGGAGCAGCACCTGGGATGCTTCTGTCTAGACTGTTTGCTCTTATGGGGGAGCCTATTTCTCAGTGTCTGTGTGGACAGTTCCTAATGCAACAGAAACCTCTTCTTGATGTACAAACAATACAAAGAAATAACATTTAATTATAATCCATTATGGTTTACAGCCTCTGAGAGGGGAAAAATGGGTGCCACATTCTTATTGGTAAGTGAGGTCAAACAAGGAAGAAGCTGCAGAAAAAAGTTATCAGTAAACCCTATTGTCTTTTGAAGAGAGTCTCTAAGTATTCGTAATCTTCTGCCTTAGAAAGAAAGGAAAATTATGTTTTTCTGCTTATCAGGTCTGGAATAGTCAACTATTTAACATGTTGGACCATTAAGAGGATAAGCAGAGCATAAACATCTATGCAAGCAAATGGAGGACAGGGTAAGGAATTTCTACTGAGATTTCAGTTGGTTTTTCTTTGTTTTTTGTTCGTGCCTTTACATTTGAATTGGTTCTAACAGAACATCTTTAATTCTTCCACCATAAATGTATTGAACAACACATAAGGGTACTGCAGTTTTAGGTGCTCTGTAGTCCTTTTGGGAGGTGCAAAACTGTGGTTTGGATCTTCTCACCCTGTGAACTATCCTTAACAGGGTCTTCTGAGGTTGTGACCTAGTTTAACATCGAGTTTGATACCCTATGTTGTTCTGATGGCTTTATGTTTCAGCATAGGCAGCCTTCTGGCAAGCATAAATCTAGGTTCCTGTCTTTGTTCCCATCTCCATTTAGGTGCTGTGCTCTTGGCATGTGAGTACCAGCAGAAGCCATCAAGTATAAAGGGGCATTTGGCACCTGTGTGCCAGTGCCCTCACAGAGGAGGGACTTTCTATAGAAGAGACACAGCTCACAAGCTGCCCATCTAAACTCATTTTGCTTGGCACTGAACAAACTGGCACCATCCTGGGCTAGCAGGCAGTGTGCCACTGCGGCAGATGGGGCTGAGGGAAGTGAGGCATTTGGGGAACCTTGTCCAACCACAGAGTACACGTGTCTGAGGGCAGTGTCTCCAGCCAGCAGCAGCAGAATGACTCCCTGTCCTCAGCTCCCAGCCTGAGCTTAAGAGGCTCAGTGTTAGATTTTAAGATGTCAGTCCTAGTTTCAAAATGTGCTGTAGTTGTATTGCACTTGACAAAATTATTTCAGTCTGGATGATGCAGTTATGCAGGAGTGTCTGAGAATTGTAATCAACAGACGACAGAATTATGATGTTAATATCTGGGTGATACCATGATCAATGTGCTCTGCGTAATATTTTGGAGCATATCCTCTACAGTAAGTAGATGTTACCTAAAAATCATGAAGTGATATGTGTTATTGTTTGGGGGTGGTGTTTGTTCTGCAAAAAGTTTTTCTATCATTGTACACGGGGGAAACTACTCAGTAGGGAAAAAAAGAGTTAGAAACTTCTCCAACAGGTGTTAAAAGTCACAAGCTTAATGCAAGGGGGTAGGTTGTTCTAACCTTTTTAAAATAGGTGGGAATGTATGCACCCAAGCTTGGTGGTGGCACTGGTACAAAAGGCGATGTTCAAAATTAAGACAGCATTACAATCCATAATTATCTGTTTACTTCTTACAGGGATGACAACAATGGTATGTTTCTGCAGCAGAACAGAAGCAAAGCGTTTTGTGAAGCTGGTTGCCATGCCTGTGACCCAGCAGGGCTCCTGAATGTCTCCTTTTATCACCTGATAAAAGCCTTGAACTCCCATGCTGAGTCATATGCTGTCTATTTAAAAGCGATAAGTACTCTTTAAAAAGCCACTATTAATTCCAGGGTCTGCACCGATGTGGGTATGTAATCAAGGAGACACCCGTTCAACAGTAACACCACTGAGTGAAAGATAATTCCTCCTGACTTCCTCAGTTAAATATTGCTTTACAGCAAGCGTGATCATTTAGAGGCATTGCATATTCTGGATGAAGCCGTTTTGACTTCTAGAACTGCTGTTAAAATAACCTAAATGTTAAATTGCAGTGATGGAAACATCAAACGGATCAGAAGAAAACAGACAAGGTATGGACTGACTCATGGTATTCCTTGATCTGTCTATAGTTGTCACACAGGGCAGTTGTTATCCTCATTGAAACAACATTTGAATGTCATTAATGCCCCTGTGGTGGCATTATTTGTTTTTGTGGTGTTCTGTCACTTCAAAAAATGTAATTTTTCATACCATAAGTAGGATAACAGTAATCTTTTTCTTTTTTTTTAAGTTTTATTCATACAAACTTTTCTTGAAAGTTAGAAATAACATACTTAGGGCCTGATTGAGATGATTTCTTGATCTGGTTTGGTGTTTTGTTTCTTTTAATCAGCTCCCAAATGAGAACGTCATTTGGGATAATGCTAAGAGCTCAAATATGAATTTTTCCTTTCTCAGCAGATATCTATCAAATTATATAACACGGAAGTAACTGCCCTGAAAGCAATAAAATCAGTTAGTAAAATTAAGTATAAATATATAGACTTAGAAGGAGCTTTTGCAGTTATAATAACACAGTGCTGACTCGTGTCTGGTATCAGTCTCTGCTGATAACTCTGGGGAGAAATTTGGGGTGCCCTGTTGTAAGCAGTGCCCCCAGGAAGGGTGGCAGTGGTGTGGGCTCTTCCCACTGGTCCCCAACACTACCCCTGCAGCCTTGGCTCCCTCTGCCTCTAGCAGGTGCTAGAAAAGCATAACTCTCCCTGCTGTGCAGGCCTCATAGTACAGGTAGTTTCAGGAAAAAATAGCAAATGCAAACAGTAATTATATTTTGGGACCAAAGGGGCCCTGAGGAGACCTTGGGTCTTGTTTGGCTGGGACCATTCAGCTTAGTTTAGCAGTTTCATTTTGCAGCATGGGCAAGCCTCGGGGGCTGATTACATTACAAGGTACATAGGGCCTGGAATGAGGTTTTCAGAAGTCACCATATGATCTGTTCAGGTTGAAGAGATCAACAGCCTAATATGCTCAGACACTTGGCTTATTTTCTTCCTCTTCAGGGCAGAAGGATTTCAAATATTATCCCAAACCTCTGGCTACCTGTCAGAAAATGCCTTCCCCAGGAAATACAGAACAAAACCAAACTTTAACAAAGCTGAGGAATTCACTTTCAGTTTTGGGATTCGCTAAAATACCCCTTACACAGGTCTTGCATCTTAACTTTTGTAGTACAGAACTATCAATAACAACAACAGGGAAGTAACTGGGGCTCTGTTCTCCTCCAATACTGGAAAGAAAGGGGAAAGCTGAGACTGGTTAGGGCAAAATATACAATCACAGCTAAAAAAAACCAAAAAACCAAAAAACCACACCACAAAAAAAAGCCTGCCTTTTTAATAATACTCTGATTGCATTACAATGTAGCAGCATTTCTTGTAGCTGGAAAGCATCAACACATTACACAAGTCTTGTTGACTGAATGGTAATTAATGCCCATTCATAGAAATATATTGATAATATGTTTAGCTTTCATAGTGAGAGCTAGCGTATTATTTTAGGATGGGGTTGGTTTTTTTTTTAGCCCTCAGAGTGGTGCTGAATATTAAGGGTTTTTTTTCCCTCAGCTATTCCATTACCAGAATGAAATGCCAGCAGTTAATAGGATGGCAGAGTAAATGTCACAAGCTGAAGGGACCACAGGAATGTGGATTTGCCACATGTAGAAGCAGTACTTTATTACAGCACAATGTGGAATTTATGAGCATTGCTATAATATTCTAGATATGCCTCTCTTGTAATATCTGACATATATCAGTGCTAAAAGTCAGGATACTGCAAAATCAGCTCCCTTTGCTCCTGTACCTTTCCTAGGTGCTATGGAGCTATGTAGTCCCAGAAATGCACTGTCAACTGAAGCAGGTAAAACTAGCCCCTGCATATTATTTATTGGCCTGTGAATGCAGATTGCATACACACTTTATTACCTGCTAATTTACCACCTGCTGGCTGAAGGATGGCAAAAGTCTACTATTTGTTTTATAGGAATTCATTATGCCATTAACCTTTCACTCCTGTAGGCCACGAGGAAGAATTTCTTCAGTTAAATCACTCCTGTAATAATGCTCTACAAATGAAAACAATGATTTATTACACCCCACAAAGTCTAATAAACATAAATTATCTCCTAATGCTCTGCACATTGCAGATGATTGTATGTACGACTAGTTACTCTTTCCATTGACTGTTTTGGTCTCCTCTGAAACGTGTTAAGGAGGAAATGTGTCCATTTTGGTGTTTGAGGTAACATTTTCACCTTTTGCATTGTAATAACAGGGACATCATGGAAGATGATGGGGTTTCTCTATTCTAGTTATTTTTTGTAAGGAGGGAGAACAAAGAGAAAAGAGAGAGAAAACTATGGTTGCCTTCCCCTAACAAGGGAAACGGCAATTAATGTTTTATTGCTTTCTTTTTGTGGTAAGAAGTCCTTGAAGGAAAGCTGGTGCAATTTCAAAAGCACTCAGTAGTTGCTTTGTTTTAAAGCCAGTCTGTTTAGGACAGGT
Source organism: Acanthisitta chloris (assembly GCF_000695815.1). Classification (NCBI taxonomy): domain Eukaryota; kingdom Metazoa; phylum Chordata; class Aves; order Passeriformes; family Acanthisittidae; genus Acanthisitta; species Acanthisitta chloris. The sequence goes on from NW_008654909.1 coordinate 40,178, forward strand.
GCTCCACACCCAGCTTCTGGTGGCTCATGAGGATATTCCAGCTGTGAATATTTTAAGAAATATTTGGGTCTTGAACAGAAGTAGCCATGCTTGGTTTAGGTTTGCTGAAGCACTTGGGTGCTGAGACTCTTGACTGGTACAAAAGTAGCCTGTGTTAGAAAAGGAAATGTTGGGTAGGGTTCCATGAGGCCAGAAAGGCCTACCCTTCATATCATGACCATTCCCAGAAGGAAGAAAAGATGGGTTATAGTTGTAGGTGACTCCCTTCTGAGGGGAACAGAGGGTCCAATATGCTGGATAGATCCTCCTCTTTAGGAAACTCTGCTGCCTTCAGGGACATCACCAGGACATTTCCTAGCCTGGTACAACCCTCAGCCTCTGACCATTACTGCTTTTCCATGTGGATGGTAATAAAGGCACAACACATAGTCCAAGGGTGAGCAAAAGATACTTTTTATATCACTCCCTCTCCCACTCAAAGTGAAATGTTCTGAAAATTTGCCAGTGTTTCGATAAATGTTTTGTGACAGGTTACCTCTGCAAGGAGTGCAGCATGATGCTTCTGTATTTTCTGCACCTTTCCAATAGCCTAAAAAATCTCTCAGACCCATTTCAAGTGTTGCCAATTAAAAAAAAAACCTTTTGCAGTATGTGTGACATTCACCTTGATACCAGTGACATTCAGAGAGCCTGCTGATTTTTAAGCTAGTGATTAAGAACTGTCTGAAATAGTTTCACACATGGTTTGTAAATCCTCAGTCAGAGCTTTTCCATCAGTGCCGCTGTGAAATATTTCTCTTTGGCTTTGCAGATGTTTTAACAAATTCCTTTGCAGCAACTCTGTGTCTTGAAAATGAAATAATCTATTTCTCCTTGTAAACACTTTTTTTCCTACAAATACAAGAGCTAGTAGTCAATGACCATAATGTAGCACAGTTTTGCACTAGATGGAGGTCAATCTAGCGCATGACCAAGGTAAACTAAAAATCCCGTTTTTTCCCCTCAAAAAAAAAGATGCAATTCAGTAATTCCTAGTGCTTAGAGCATGAAATGCAAAGGTGTAAATGATCTGGTCAGAATGGCAGCATTTATTTACCTCATTTCAACTGATCACATAAAGCAGCAGTCAACAGAGTACTCTTTGTCCTGTTTAATACATGCTGTATGTCTGGGAGGATTACAGAAAACAAGAACATTTATTCCTTTCCAGAATGGAATCAGCACAGCTGACTTATATCCTTCCAACAGTTTGTATCAGGGTGGGAAGAGAACTGGTGTTGAACATTCTTCAATCTTGACTCTAAGTTGCTACTACGATGTTCTTGGTGATGTTATGCTTCTTTGATCTTTTTTAGCTATGGAGTTGGATTTCATAGGAAGAAGAAAGAGAAAACTGCAAAGGATTCATGCAGACATTACTACAAGCAGCAGCAATCACAGTATGCCCTAACCTGTAAGAAGGCTGTTGACTGGACATTAGGCAGCATCTCTTTAAGACTGTTCGATTTGGTTGAGTTGCCACCTGCCCAACGAAAACTCTTCTAGAAAGTGTATTTTGCAAGGTCTGCTAAGTTCCCACTTGAAACTGTTCACAACAGCACACAACTGAAGGCAAGGTACTGTCCAGTCAGTCTTGTAGATGGGTTAGCCATGTCATTAAACACTTCCATAGCTATTAGACACTTCAATCTGTATGGCTCATTCTAAATCCCAGTCAAGAGTGGATGTGTTGGTTTGTTAGTTTGGGTCAGAATTTGGCTGAAAAAGTTTGGTGAGCAACTCCAAGTGATAGTAATTACTTATTTATATTCCTGCCAATAGGGCTAAATGGTATGTTCAGAAGTTACATCCCAAGAGCCCACAGGAGTCCCTTGAGCAGCTGGATAGCAGGTGCTCAGAGGTTTCTCTAAGTGAACTTCTAGGTCATTTGATAGGAAATAAACCAATTCAATGGCATGCTTGAGGGGAAGGAAATTCCTTCAGTTAGAGTCTGTATTGTTGGTCTGATCAACTTGTGTTCATCTTCTAGCTTAACATTGTTTATTTTAAATGGGACTCAGCCATTGTGATCCAGGTTTTAATAAAATTGCGGTTTCCACATCTTTACTGGAAAAAATAGAGATGGTGAGTGGCACAACTGCAGTAGTTCACATCAGATCCTGAGTCAGGGGCACAGTTCAGTTGTTGAAAGACTTCTTTGTTCTTTTGGTTGCCTGGTTTTCAAAGAAACATTTTTGCACTTACACTTTTTCTTCTTTCTCCTTCTGTCCCCCTTGTCCAACACTGCTCAACAACTTCTGTATTTATTGGCCTGTTTCAGACAAACTTGGCAACTGTGCCTGAACTGAGGTCTCATAGCTGTGAAGTGCTGATGGTTTTCATTAAATTTGCTAGTTTGGCATGTGCTTTAGTGCATCTTTGCTGAAGGGGCAAACATTAGTCATTCTGCCTGTCAACAGCCTGCTGGCCCTGAGCACCCACATGGCTCTGGGCTAGCCACAGTGTGCGTCGTCTGGCAAGTGATGAGCCAAATAACGTGCACAGAAGAAGATTATGACCATGTGGAGGTCCTGCTAACAACAAGAGAAAAGTGGATGTTCGTCAAAAAAGGTTGTTTGTCACAGGAGGGTACAGGAGGAGTTGGGTAAGGGGGATCAAGCAGGTGAGATGGGAGGCAAAGAAGCTCAGTGCACATTAGTAACTGGGTTAACAATCTACAGACGGGTAGAAGATGGGTCTCTCAGATGTGTAGGAAATCAGGCTTCATTAGCTCTGCTCCTTGCAGAAAAACATGTTATTAATTGCCTTTGGTCTCCAGGGGAACCACTAGCCTCGTTTGAAACTTTTCTGCTGCTTATTGTCTGAGCACTGAGGCATGCTTGGAACAGGGGGATGCTTGGAACAGAGGGATGCTTGGAACAGAGGGATATGCCTTTGATGCTGATAGATCAAACTCTGCACTGAAATCTGCTGAGATGAGGAAGCCTGAATCAGCAAAGCCAGCTTTTAAGGAAACAGAGATCCCTCTGTGGAATAAAGGAACAAGTGCTGCCAGAGACTGGAAATATGAAGTCTGTGCTCTTTAATGCTCAGCACTCTCTGGGGCCCAGCCAGCCGCCTGCAGGACAGGGGAGAAATTACTTGAGGATTTCCACCCAAGGAGGAAAAGAGCTCTAAGTGGCTGTGTGTAGGAGTGCAAGGACAGCCTGACATGATGTGTGGTTTAGCTGGTTCCCATGCTTGCAGGCTTGGAATACATGAAGCAGCAGCGTTAGCAAATGCTCAATAGTGCTAGAGAAAATTGCCTGGGACTTTCTTTTGCTGTAACTGCTAATACATTTTGAACCTGTATATTTAGTTTGAGGCTTTCCACCCGTCCCTTTGAGTAAGAATTCTGGCACTAAGAACTGGCTTCTGCACAGATGAAGTCTAAATCACAGGTTTGTTTTGTCCCTTACTGTGAAGATCTGGGAGAGGGCAGAAAAAAGTTCTGTGTTATTTTTAGAGAAGTAGTTTCCAGCTTTGATTTCACTCTCAGACTTCTTCAACTAACATTCTACTACTGTTTGCCTTTTTACATCACTCTAACCACCTGATACAGGTCTGTTTGTTATTTTTAGAGGTAGCCAGTTTGTAGGTTCCTGTTGAAGTGTATGACTTGAATGATTAGATGCTGTTAATTTACAGGGTAACACATTTACATGCATAAACCCATGGTCTGTATTTCTCCAAAGGATTACATGATACATTTATCTCTGCGAGATCCTCTGGACCCTTAGTGATGAAATCTTCAGCTGGGCTCTGGTTCAATGCTGCAAGCCCTGTGGCACAGTTATCCAAACCCCAGGCAAGCTTCAGCTGGCAACTGCAATGTTTGCCTCTCATGCTGCTTCCAAAGGGACAGTTTGAGCAAAAGCAATAAAACACGGGTGGAATTTGGTTTGAACTACTACTCTTTAACAGAATTCATGTAACTGAACAACAGTTTTGAAGGAATGTATATATAGGCCTAGGTATAAAGCAAGCACTGCATGTCCAGAGCAATGTGAGACTGATTAAGGTGTGGGGTGATGTGACCAGGCACTCCTTGTGAGCAGCTTGATCACACATTGCAAGTAAACATATCTACATTCATTTGGTATTCTTAACTGAGTATTTTTTAACGTAGTACAGTTGATAATAGTGTTTAAATTTTAGTTGGTATATCATAATTGTGAAACAAATTAGACATTAGCATAATTAGGTGTTCCAGGCACAACTGGATGTGGCACTTAGCGCTGTGGTCTAGTTGATAAGGTGGTGATCGGTCACAGGTTGGACTCAATGATCTTAGAGGTCTTTTCCAACCTGAAATGATTCTGATTCTGTGTGATAGGAGCTTAGAAGCAAAACAAATTCAGGACGATTAGTCACTGGAATTCTTATTTCGTGGAAACTTTGGAAAGGCATTAAAACAGACAAGTACATTAACAAACTTAAAATAAGCTTTTTATTACTTAATATTTTTTCACTGGAATTCAAAGCTTTGGCACTCTAAGTAAAGCAGAAAGTGGAAATCTCAGCAGCACTGCATTAATTTTTCAAGCCTTAATGTGCCAGACAGGGAATAAGTTATTACATCTGTTGCCCTCTGGGAGGAAGAATGAAAAGCACAAAAATGATTCTTCGCTGTTAGGATGGAATAACTGAATAATAGCTGATATAAGCAGCGGCATTGCAGCAGAAAAGCTTACAGCAGCTTTTGTGTCATCATTAGGAGTGAACATTTCTCTGTATAACTAGTGTAGCAAGATTAGGAAACATGGCAGGGCTTATTTGTTCTTCTCATGGGGCCCTTTACAATTATGGGAGAATTTCAAACGAATGCCTCGTGCACAGCTGCTGATAATCTGCATGAGATGCTCCTTTTTTCATGTGGAATTTACAGCCTGTACACATTGCTTTCAGGATCCACAGGCAGAAGTACAGTTAGCCACAGCAAGTTTATGAGAGCAATGTGGCACTTCAAACTGTGGTGCCTCTGGGCAGGTTAGGGCTTTGTTTGCCAGAAGTCTGGCTCGTGGGTGGGCTCCTGGAGATGATAAACCGAGCCCATAAAGTCCTTGTCCCTCTGACAGGCAGAAACATTTGCTGAGTTCTTTAGTGACTTGTTTTCCAAGGGAGAGCCCTGGAGGCCTCTTATTAATGATTGTCTTCTCTGTAAATACACTCATAAAGCTTTTTAAGTACTGTGATAACGTGGCAAATCAACAGAAGCATAACCCCAGAGGAAGATATGGCAATTACTTGTGTGTCCCCGAGCTCACCTGGGAATGACGGTACCAAAGCACCATCCCCATGCTGCACTGGAGCCTCAAGCTAAAGTATCTCAGCCTTTAGTCATCCCCAAGAGGTATGAAAGGCTCCAGTAACAGGGAATGGAGGCGAAGAAGAAAAGTGATGTGGATTTTCAGAAGGCTCTGTCTGCCTGTCTCCATGGAACATCAAGTATTACTGTCGCATGTGGATCAGGAGAGCTACATGGACAACAGGATAAAAGCACTTTAGGCCTTCTGAAGTCAATGTGCCCTTTGCCGGAAAGAAAATTAGAATGCAATGTATAGATTTTTATCTTCATCTCTGTTTAATTGATCTTAAGATGGCTTTATATAACATGCTTTGTTCTGGGTGCCATTGGCTTGTGAGCAGAGAAAGCTCATTTCACCTGATGGAACTAACTGCACTGAGGCTTTTCATGCACATTTCTCTAATTAATACTGAACTGATATTGTTTCTCTGGAATGACCATGCCTTGTCGGGGGTTCATCTGAGGTCTGGGATGCAGAAGGCTGTGACAATTTACTGTGCGGCAGGATGTACGGCATAAACAAAGGCTATTTTAAGGCTGTTGTGAGCTAATAGAGAAGGTAAGTGCAAATTAAAGCTTCTGGAAACATTCTGTCCCTGATTTATAGCAAGCACCATCTAACTGTGTGTATTGAGGCAGACTAGGGATAGTCCTCTACTCTTTAATTTTCTTCATGCTCTTATTTCCACTGGGCAATGCCAGGGCAGCTATCAGTCTGTGGATTTAGCTGAAATCAGCTTTTTTAAACTTGGTTCACCACTCTATTTAATTAAGGTTTGTTGGAAAGCTTCCACGTGTTCTGTGTGGACTAGCTATGCCTTAAGCCTTATGTAGCTGGTTGTGACAGTTTGTCACTAAATCATGACAGGTCATATGCTCTTGTAACATATTTCAGCATTGTCCTTTATAAACCAGTGTAACCATTCTACTGTGACCCGGCTGGGACTGAGGAATCTTACTGGTCACAAGCACCTCACATGGCTATGGCAGAGTGTAATGGTGGTGAACCGAATGGGAAATAATTGATCTGTAAACACAGAAAATGTGTGTGCCTGTTTTATTTGGTGTGTAAACATGCATAAAGCCAAAAAACTTCGGTAGCCCTGCTTCTGTGCTAGCTTGTAATTAGCCCTATGTATTGGCTAATCACCCTCCAAGTCATGTGCAAATTAGTCTTTCATTCTTGAGATCTGTCTTTAGAGGTGAACTGTAGCTAAAGGCATCCAACAACTCAGGAAAGGAAAGATCTGCAAGCGTTAAGAGCAAACCAATTATAATGAGGGGAAGCTTTTCTATTGTGAAGGGTAATCTGTCTCCGAGGTAGATTAGCGCTGACATATCCCCTTTAGACAAGAAGCTCAGAACTGACAGCCATTTGGAATTCTGTCTGGAAATGCTGTCAACACCCACACGTCATGAAAAGGAGAAACGTGGTCTCTTGGCTGCCTGCAGTTGCAGCCATCTGTTTGGATGGCAGATTCCTGCTCATGGGTTGGTTGGAGTAGTTCACTAGGACTTCATGGGTGCCAAGCAGCAAGAGCTTGAAAAGAGCAGACTGTTCGTCTCAACACGTGCTGTATTTTTTATGAGGAGCCCTCATTCTGCATGACTGCAGTCGCATCGCACACATCCTGCGTTTGCTGACATTTGTTGCTACTCACATGTCAAAGTAAAGGAGCAGAGACAAATAAAACAGATTTTGAGGGACCTCATGCCTGCCGAAATGTAGTGCAGTGGGCACCTCAGACTTAAAATACATGCAACAATCCAAGTGTCCTTAGGAGAGCCATCTCCTGAAATTTCCAGATGAATAGGAAAAATCACTGCCTTTTCACCACCCACTGAATCAGCTGGAATTTATGGCATAGAATTGCTCATTCAATTCCAGGATGGGAGAAGTCAGTTAGAATGCCTAATTACATGGATATTGAATATGGACACAGCAGTCTTTTAAAAAAATCAAATGTAACTGTGCCACAGAAGTGGAGAGATCTGCAAAGCCTGAAGGCAATGCAGCTGTAAGGAATTTTATTCATATGCTGTGGATTTTACTTACAGTTTTGTTCAACACTGAACAACAAAATTATTTCATTTTAGAAAAATTCACTGCTGATTGTTATTTCACTAGATTTTCAATATACCATTTCTAATTTTGATCTTGATTAACTGTTTCATTTTTCAGAAAAAAAGAAAAAGAAAATCTAGTAACATTATGCTCAAATGAAACAACAGTGCAGGTATCGCTTTTTGCCAGAAGTCATTGTGTCACTGCTGTTCTCATTTGTGTTATTGGGGAATGATTGTGTACAGCATCAAATCCCCACAAAGCAACATGTTTCCTACATCTTGTGTAAAGATTGTGTGTTCCAAATTACCCAGTGTGAACACAGCCAATAACTCTGTGTCTTGAAAGAAACTGATAAATCTCCAGATATGCCCTTTCCACTTGTTACCAACTCCATTTGCTTTCCGTATCACAGAATGTTACCAGTGAGGTGGTTCATGGCTGCTGTTAAATTAGATTACAGCCAGGCTGTGTGATTAGGGTAAAACCAGTTTACCAATCTGCTTTGCCACTGTATTCCTCCAAAGCCAAATCAATTGCAGATCTAGCAAATGCCAAGGCACTGTGCCACCCTGGGAATGGCAGGGCCATGCTGTCCATTCCAGGCCATGGCAGTGAGCCCTGGTGGCAGTGCTCAGCTCTCACGGCGCAGGGCTGTGCTGCCTGCTCCTATCAATCCTGTGCGGCACGGCACAGCTCTCAGGAGCAACCCATACAGAGCATGACCAGGCAGAGAGGTACAGTTCCCCCTTTCGGTGGAGCCAACAGAATGAGGAGCACCAGTGTCTTTTCAAAGGGAAACCAGCACTGTGTTTTGAGCAGCCCTAGAGGTGTCTGTTTAATGAAATACCTCTCAAGCTGCTATTAAGAAGGGAAATGGTATTTCATTCTTCCAACTCGTTTTCCATGAGCACATGATGTTTGGAAGGAATGAGAATATGGCATATCCACTAAAAAAACACAGGCTTCTACAGCTGATGTCTAACCTCACAGATTTCTGAGGACATACTGCCTTTCTAGTGAGATGCAACACACTTTCAAAGGGTCCTCAGCCTGAGACACAGGTAGGTAACGCTGGACATGAATCTTCCCTTTGCCACACAGCAGTGTTTTGAAGTGCTCTTTTTCCTTTTAACTACAGAAAATGGACATCTTTGTATTTTACATACTCTTCCACGGTTCCTTATTTTAAACAAGTATTACATTTGGTCTTTCTGTCAAAGGTCTGTTGTTATCTGGCCTTTCTCCCTGAGAAAAGTACTTCTTGCATGTATTACCCCTGTAATTTTTAAACAAGTCTACCTTTCCATTATGTTTTCATGATTTCCTTCATCCTTGATTTTTAACATGAACATGCCAGTGGCTGAATAATGCCACCACTGACTCCCAAGCAAATAGAAAAAAAACCCTTGATTCTTTTATTTATTTATATTTTGATTAAATTGCTTCAGAATTAGAGCATACAGAGTAGGTTTCTAGCACAAACTCCCAAGTAATATGCCTATACCTGGAAGTGACATACTGCTATGGCATGGAGATGAGGGACAATGAGCTGCAGAACACAGCAGTCTCTGCAGCATACCCAGTGATGTCCAGAGGCAAGAGGGTTTGCCTGAACACAGCAAGTAGTGGTGATGAGGAGTTTGGACCATTGAATATCTCTGACTCAGCTACAACACATAATGATGCACGTGAGGAAGCCATCCAGGTCTTCCATAGTGACTGACTGCCATTCACCTCTCTCTGCTGGTGGAGACAAGGTGGTGTTCACATCTTCCCTCACCCATTGGCTCCCTGTGCTGGGGAATTATGCTCCATCCCCACTATCCATGTCAGCAGGGGGTCAGCTGGGCAGCTGTTTTCTCTCCCTTAGTTGGCATTCACCATAGTGTGAGACAGAGCTCATATTCAGGGCAGTGATGTCCAAGCAGAAACCCTGGGAATGGCTGCACCGTCTGGGACTTCAGCCAGAGCACTCTGAAAGCCATGCAGAGGGTTTGATAGTGTGTTCTGAAGAATTATTGTATAAGAATGGCATCTATATCTCAGGCTTTTCCAGCATTACATGTCAAAGTTCTCTGAGGTTACTTGTTGAAGTAAATATTCTTTACTTCTCCCATTTCCAAGGCCCTTTTACCCTTGAGTAGACAAATGATGACATTGCTGAGTTACTAATCTTGCCGATTTTCACAGTGTTTGATAAACACTTTGGAACAGATTTCATCACATCCAGCAGATTTAATGCTTCTTTAGATAAGGCAAGTGCCTAACAGTAACACTTTTCTCAGTCAATTCAACTACAAGTAAATACTGTGTGTGATTATAGGATTAAACCTGAAGCAAAAGCCTGGTTTTGTAAGCAGTTAAAAATCTCTTGTTGAAGCTCTTCTTTCTCTCTCCTGCTGCAGAAAATGGACTAATTTTTTCCTTGACAGGTTTTCAGTTATAAGAACTGATTGTAGGCTAAAAAAGCAGGTTCTTGGAAGAGTTTTAATTTCCTTTTGAGAGGATCATTTCTTAAATGGAAATGCACTTGATTTTGGAAAATTTCAATTTTATTTGATCCAAATCTCCCCGCAAATCTATTCTTCTGCTCTATCCATTTTTCCTTTTCATACTTGTGAAAGTTGCCATAGCTACACATAAACTGCTGATAATTTCTCTCAGTTAAGAAAACAGCTTTTTTTCCCCCCAATTAAATCTTGGTAGTTATGAAGAAGGATGTTGTTACCTGTACAATAAGAGGTTTCCTCTTCTTCTCATCACCCTCTTGTTGATTGTGTCCATTAAAACAGCAATATTTTTCTGACTCATATTTACCTCATGATTCAGAACCTCAGAGATGAGATTCCATAATCAGAATTGCCACAGTGGGTGTTAATATCTGTGTGGGATATGACAAAGCTTGGAAATCTCTAATGCCCAATATGTTACATCAGGCTGTAATGTATCAAAGCTGCTCTCCAGCATTGGAAAGGTCTCAGTGACAGCAGATGTTTCCCAGTGACTAAAACACCCAAACATTGCAGCTGTCTTCAAAAAGGGAAGGAAGGAGGATCTGAAAACTACCAGCCTGTCAGTCTCACCTCAATCCCTCTGGAAGTTATGGAACAAGTCATCCAAGAAGCCATTTGCATTGTACTAGATATCATACTGCATAGCTGGTCTCAGTCCTTGTTTTCTGTGAATTTTTGTATCCTGTACATTGTAGTTGGGTCTGTAGAGCTCATGGCAAGCTTAAAATCCACTTGGTGCCCTTTGCTGCTTTACTTCCATGAGCCTGAAAGCCAAGAGCTTTGCTATCAATCCCACTGACTGAACTGCACACAATTTGTATTATTTCATCAGAGAAAAGAAAGCCACAGCAGTTCAACTCTCCTCTTGAGCAGTTCCATTTTAAATTCAGTAGTCGAAGTGAACAAAAAGCTTTCCTTACACAGCTTTAGTGGTAACATATCACACCAAGCATAGCCCAAAATGCTGTTGGAATGGCTTCCTAAAACTGTTATCGGATTTCCAAAGTCACGATTTACCCATGCCCTCCCTCGGAAATTTCAGCTATAAATCAAGCATATTGTTTTCTGTTTCTACAGAAATAGAGCAGGAGCGCTCATAAAATCAAATCATTTGTCTCAGTTGATGAACAGATGAGGGAAATATCATCCCAAACTTTATAGCTGGTTCAGAACCAACACAAGTTAAGTGCTTTAGTTCAGTGTCTTAAGGACAGTGCACAGCATGGCAGGATTTGAGGGCTGTGTTATTGCCTCTGGTAACACTGATTAATTATATGAGTCTTTGCTATAACACTTTTTTTTGGAAAAAGCAAAACCATCATATATTCTCGACTGTGAGGGCAGTGAGGCACAGAGACAGGTTGCTCAGAGAAGCTGTGGATGCCCCAACCCTGCAAGTGTACAAGGCCAGGTTGGATGGAGCTCTGAGCAACCTGGGCTAGTGGATTTGAAGTAGATGATCTTTAAGGTCTTTTACAACCCAAACTGTTCTGTGATTCTATGATATAAGCTAATGTTACTTTTGAAGCATGCAGCAAACCATGCTGGCTCCCAGCATACCAATACTGTGGCCAAAACCAATACAGACAATGTTTCCAGGCGTATGTTTTCTATAACAGATGTGCAAAGAGTGGACAGACAAACACAGACATATTGGCATTTGATTTGGCAGCTCTTTCTCCAATTTTTTTGTAAAATTCCTGTATGTGGTCCAGAGTCCAAGTAGTCATGACTGTAGCTTGCTCTACAGCACATATACAGCTTGCAGTACTTACAGTGTGTGCAAAAGCATAAAACCCCTCAGAAGGTAGAGGTTGCTGGTGTAGAGTCCATTCTAAAAAACATCAAACCATCATACAATTACATAGCATGCTGAGAGGACTAGAGGGAACTGCCATAAGCTGAGACAGAGGAGATTCAGATTAGGTGTTAGGCACAATATTTTCCATGTTAGGATGGTCAGGCACTGGAATACATTGCCCAGGAAGGTGATGGAGTCACCATCCCTGAAAATGTTTCAGAGGCATTTAGATCTGATGCTGGAGGATAGGGTTTAGGGGTTACAGCAGAGTGGGAGGTTAATGATTGGACTTGGTGATCTTAGAGGTCTCCTCCAGCCTTGATGGTTCCATGATTTTATGTCTGATAATCTGCTATTCTCTTCATGGGAGAGAAAATAATTCACTAAAGTGATTGCATTGCATCCTTTATATAATTTTAAGGGAATTCAAGTCAGTTTTGTAGTTAACTTATGTCAATGCTTGGCAAGAATCATATCTGTTTTAATTGATGATTTATTTTAGTGTCTTTCTCACACTGTCATAGAAGCAATGACACCCTTCCTTAAAAGAACAGAGCACTTCCATTGCATCTGTGTTGGACTTCCCTAGGAAGCAGAGAATGTGATCAGCAGATCACTGCAACAAGTGCAGACCTGTTGTTAAAGCTAAGTATTTAAATGAAATAATTCCAGAACTAAACACAAGCTGAAAAACATGTGTCACAAATTTAAAATGCCAGTAACACCACTATTATTACTGGCCAATTTTTTCTAGAATTATTTTCAATTCTTCAAATATCACAGGGTAAAGTGTGTGACCTGGAAGGTGTCTCCAATTTTGCCATGTTTAAAAGACATGGGAATTTCAGCATTGCCATAGAGAAATTTTATACTATTTCATCCCTTTACTCACATGGTTTGTGACTATTTAATTTGGAAAACTGGCTGATCCCTTTTCTCCAATGTCTCTTTTCACCATCTTCATATCTTCAGGGGAAAAAAAAAGATCTGTAAGAATTTTTAAAATAAGTAAGCCTTGTAGGGTGTTAGGAATCTCAGCTTACACTTTAGATGTTTGACAGGCTGGAGAATATATTCATGTATAACAACAAAAGGAAACGATACATCTTCTTCTCTCTTCTGAAATGCTGTCTGCTTAAAACGAGACTTTTAAAATGAACATTGAAAAGGAACCCTTGTACAAAGCTTACTTTCCTTTGACAAGGTACAAAGTTGCTTTCTCACTTGATATTTTTTTAAAGGAAAAGGAACAAATTCATTTTTTCCTGTTCAGACTCATTGGAGGTGGAACAGAAGAAATATAATGGCTTCATTAGTTGTGTGGTAAATTTTGTTTTTCTGCAGGAGAATGCACATGTGTATATGAAAGCCTGTTATTAATAATTCCCAGCTGTGTGGCAGCAATATGATCTTTTGTGTCAGTCAAAATATCCAAGTTATTTGTTTCATTACATGCTGTATAATTGCATTTTAACCTTCTGGTTCCATGTTAGTAGCAGTTTAAGCAGCAGCCACATGAGATGTGAGCAGGGTATGAGCCTGGTATGCACTTGTACATTGTCTTCCCTGCCTGGATGGAAACAGGGTGAATGCAAACAGTATCCAGAGCTACAAAAAGAAAATAAGAGCCACACATGACAAGACCAGCAGCCTATCTAGCTTAGTACATGCCTCTGCTGCTGGCCAAGACCAGGAGCTTAAGAGGGAAAGGATCAACGGGTTCAAAAGGGTTTTTTCTTCAGATAAATCAGGGGTGATTAATTGCCAGCCCTGGGGGCAGGGCCAGACTGCAATTACCCTGGCCAGCCTGGCCTGGCCTTACACCTGCAGCCCATCAGCCCAGAAGCTTGTTCAATCTCCAACCTGAAGGTTCAGATTTGAATAGAACTGGTTTAAGCTTGTCTGTTCCCAGTTCTGTTTCTGAGTTATTGTTTGGATTTCCTGGACTGACTTTGTGCCTGGATTGTAACCTGCCTTTGCTGAGGGTCATTGGACCATGGATGAGTTTTGTTTCTATCATCCCTGCTCTGCTCACCTGGATCAGGAGCTCCACCTGTAAGGTCAGTGCCTCTATTTTTAAGAACAGGGCAGTGGAATGACTTAATATACACTGTGATTTTCTTAAGCACTAAGCAAGATAAATGTGTATTGCCTCTGCCAAAGTGCTTAGACTTTAAATCTCTGCTTGGAATTCAGCAGGCTTACTTGTAACAGTTAGTTGGTGGCACTTCAGCGAGTGCTGTAACACAACTGTCTCTTTCTGGGAAATACAAATTATCTGGAGTTTTGTAGTGCATTTAAATGAAGTGTGGTTAAGTAATGCATTACTATGGAGGGGGTTTAATGGCTTAGCAGTTCAAAATAATTTGTGTGTGTATGGGAAAATCAAAAGATCTGATACCTTACACAATGTTTTCTCTCCTGAAGCAGTTTTAGGCATAGCATGTGCAGATTCAATTCACCACCTACTTAAATGAATCAGATTTGGTAGGAAGGTCTATGAGCTTTCTCTTCTGAGAGCTGTTTGAGTATAAAATGCCAGGAGGCTGCAATTCCCCCATTTCTGAATGAGAAGGACACGTGCTGGTTTTGCTAGGAAGGAGTAGAGTCTTCAGAGAGAGCTTTCAAATGCCCAAGCTGTGCTCTCTCACACTGCCTGGCTTTGTGCCTGGAAACTAAACTGCTGTTAGTATTTCCAGATGCATCTGTTGTGAAATTCTAAGTGTTGGGATGGTGTTGGATGCTTGTTGTTAGCTCTGGATGCTCTGGGAGGTGGCAGGACAGCAGCAATGTGAGGGTTTTGCCTTATAGGCATCTGTACTAGAGAATTAATGTTTTAGCCCTGGCAGGTACACCTGATTGCTCAGGTGTTGTTCACAGGCAAAGGGGTGCTCAGAAAGAGGGCTGGCAGTGAAGTTCTGGGAAGATGCACACATGCAAATAAACACTAAGATACACATTTAGAAAGCATGTTTCTGGGGCAATCTTTGCATATCAGCTTCTAGGTGCTTTCAGCAGGTCCAAGACTTGATACTAGCTGATATTGAGAAGAGCCTGTGAATGCTTACTCCTTTCTGCTGAAGGCAGTTTGTATTTCATAGAGCACAAGTTTCCTGTGATATGAAGACAGTTCCTTTCTAACCAGACTGGCTTTTCCTCAGGGAAAAGAACCACTGTCCTATTCAGCCATTGGACTTGCAACAGAGTCCTCAAAAGGTTTACTGTAAAAAAAAAAGTTCATACAAAGATTCCATGTGGAAAAAAGCTGTATTGATGGTCCTGTGGTTTCTCTGTTGTGTTTTTGAGATGTAGCTTTTTTTGACATTTTAGCTGCCTGTTATGCCATGATGTAAAGCACAGTGACAGCTATATTTACACTAGCTGTAAATCTGGTTCTGTAAACACCAGATGAAACTTAAACTTGGACACAGGCACATTTCCCAAACTGTCACTACTGTGACAAAACAGTTCTGTCCAGAAATGCAATGAAACTGGTTAAATCTGCAGGGATGTTTAAGAACTTTGGCTAATAAGGATAAGGGATGTGCCTTGCATTATGTCAGGTCTCCTTCTCTCTTGCTATTGCAGTATGTGCATAGATAGGTGCATGCTCTCCAGCATCCATCTCTGCTGCTGAAGAGGGGAAAAAAAACCCCAAAAACAGAAGGGAAAGTTGTAAGACAGTAGGATTTCAGAAAGGCAAGAGTGGCATTTTGTTCTCTAGTGGCCTTTTTCATTGGCCATGACTAATACAACAAAATTATCTTAGGGACTGGATTGAAGGTGTTTTCAATTTAACTTTCTAAGCAAGTAGATGCTACACACTCATGTTTTCTTATCCACCTACTCACAAACACTGAGACATGCCCTCAAGGAGTCTGGGTGGGATTGCTTTCGTGCAATACAGAGACAAGGCAGGCCAGCTGTTGAATATGCATTGTGTCCCTGAGTTCCTTTGGGTTGCCAGCTCATAAAATCACATATTACTGAATAATGAATAAATTATACTGATCTGAATAAATGATACTGATTCAGCTGAAGGCTCTTCAACTATGAGCAAGTTGCCATTTTGTTGTCCCAAGGGTAAGGGGCTGGCACTGAACCATTCCTGTTATAAATGGTGTAGGATATCCTCTTCTAGCAGAGCATGGAAAGGATGGAAGCCTTGGCTTTTGGAAGGGGTTACTTAGCAGTAAAGCATATTCCACATACACCTCCCAAACCTGTAGTAAAAACAAGCACCAACAGTCCTAGTTTCTCAGCCCTCCAGCACAGTCAAGATGCTTGCTCGTGCCATTCTGCTCCTCTTGGAGAGACATCAGCCAGTGATGAACTTGGCTGTGAGGCAGATTTAGTATCAAGCTGAGGTTGTCAGTGCATATTGCTCACATAGTTGGAGGTTTGGTATCATGAACGATTGCTCAGTGTCTGCTCAAGGCCTGTGCTCCTCAGCAACAAAGTCTTCTACACTTGACAAACTACTCAAGCCATATATTAAACTCAATCAAACTGTGATGATTTGTGGGGTGAGGTAGGGACACTGCACTGCTGGCTCTGACTGCTGAGAATGAAGTCAGAGATTGGGATGCAGGAAGGATAAACCAAACATCTTAAATAAGGCATTGTGGGATGTGGAAGACTAAGGGTTGTAGAGGTCAGGAAGAACAAACAACTTATTTGAAGCCTGAAGCATTAAAATTGACTGCCTTTAAGAGACTGTTTCCCATTTTGTTCTTAGATTGTCCTGCTTTATTGACGTTCCTTAGTCAATTTTATTGCATACAATAGAAAAATTCACAGTACTGCAGAAGGGCTTTAAGAGGGTTTTGTTTAAGACTATGTTTTGTCTATTTTGGGTTTTTTTGTTGTTTCTCCTCCCTCAAACAACTATAGTGCTATGGAAATAGTGTACATTCTGTAGTAAATGCATTAAAAACACTGAAGGTTATAAGATATCAAACTGGAGCATCAGGAAAAATCAGTTGAAGGGGAATGCCTGCTAAATAATAAAAACATCAAGAAATATTATCTTTCTAGTGAAAGAAAACAAATGTTTTGACTGAAATGATCTTTGAGGAAAATTATGCTATGTTAATAGGATATTGATGGAAAGAGAAAATAACAGGAAAGGTGAGAACCACAGGGGCTGTTCAGGCCAGAAGAAAAACTGTTTATATATGTGACCCATAATCCACAAATAAGTGACCAGACCTAAGATCTGACCTTTCACAATGGTCAGATCTCAATGTCAACTGCACCCATGTGGACAGTCTTCTTTCTGTCTTCCTGGGGGCTCAGAAACACTTCCTTCAGAGATTTCATGACCGTATTCAAGTGACTGAAACTTCCTTGATCAACTATAGATCTCCTTGTACAGACTCTAGGAACTAGGGAGGATTCATATGTTTGGGTGTTTTTATCTTATCCTGGATATTTAAATAAGAATTTTAATATTTTTCTGATGTTTTTAAACTAATTCTTCTCCCAGCGAATGTCAGGAACAATACTAATCACTTTCAGGGAAAAGCACAAATTTATTTTTTGGAACATTAACTTCAAGTGCCATAAATATAACAGACATACTGAATAACTGTTGAGAGATTTTTTAGAAGTAAATGTAAAAGCAGACCTTTCTCAGATGAATTTTTTTCCTTGATATAGTTTCTTAAGCTACTTTAAGTCCTCACACAACTTTGCATATAATATATCTTCACTACATTGCTGGAAAGTTTGGGATTTAGAGAGTTTCACTGCAAAAATTGGACAGACACTTTGGTGCCTTTGGTGAAGTAATATGCTACTGGAACATTGAGATGAGAATAAAATCTGGAATTGAGAAATATTATTCCACGTGAGGAAACATAATTCAAAGCCTCCTGTGGTTTAATGCACTCTCTAAGACTTTCTGGGCTAGGTTGCTCTTGAGTTGTACAGTGGTAATAGGGTATGTTGGATATTAAAGAGGTTTAGAATAAAATCAGAAAACTAATTGTGCCCAGCTGGTATCTTGGCACACTTAAAACACTGATCCATCTTTTGTGTTTATGATCTTATTTGTGACAAATATCAAAGTTTATTACTGCTTTAATTTCAAAAATGTTATTTCTGTCTGGCAAGCACCTCCCTATTGTCTTTCCAAGTAACCCCTGTTAGTACAGCTAAAGTGAAAATAATATAGTTTTTATACCATGCTGTAGTTGTAGTCAGTGTTTTTTACTGACTTATACGTGCAGTCTTGGCGATCCTCCATCCAAAGAGCCCAGACTGTCTTGCTCCCATGCACTCCAATATGTGCAGTGAGGATGTCATGCATCACACAGTTTCCCAATTAGGTGGCATATTTTTCACCCTTGTTAATGAAAGGAAGAGGACAAGCCAACCTCACACATCGTGTGGGCTTTTTTCCTTTCTTTCATGTTCTGTAGCTGTCAAAATGTTCATTACTCATATGCTTAGTTTTTGTTGCAAAATTCCTCTTATGACCTCCCTGCTTACATCTTTAACAACTGAAGGATTAGGACAAGATTTTCAGAAATCTGTAACTTCCTTCCTGTGTAAGTTAGGCTAAAAATCTATCTCCAGTAGCTCTGTTGTTCTAAAAGAGATAATCTTACAGCAAGGCTTTTAGAGATTAACCCATCAACACTAGATGGTGTAATATTTTCCACTGTTGCTCCATGAAGTACTTTCTAATAGAGTATTACAGCTCTGGAGGATGCTAAGTACAGGTGACTCACTGCTACAAGTATTGATTAGTTAATGATTAAAAAAAAAGTTCTGATTGCATTTATAATTCATTATCTACCACAAATATGGATTTAAGAGTGTGTGAGCCTGGAGTGGTTACCCCATTAGCAGCTCAGCTGTGCAGCATTTGCTTCCTTCTCATATGACTTGGAAGTCTCCAATTTAGATCACTCTTGCCTGTTGTATTCATGCACATTTTCTGGTCCAAAATACTTTGAACTAAACTATACTCTGATATTGTACCTATCAGTAATAGTGTATATTGAAGGTATAATAGGGGAGTGCCAGAAAGAAACCTTCATGTGTTAGTGCCAAATAACTCTGAGCTCGAGCACACGAATGTGTATTGGATGTTCTGGATTTCACACACACATTTTGGCTGTGCAAAGTATGAATCAAATGCCTTAGAGCTGCTGCAGGTATGGTTTGACTACAGAACAGTTGTGAAAGGTCAAACAGATGTAGGATTTAATATACCTCGTGCAGTTATTGGCTCCCTGTTGAAGCTCTGGCTGGGTTACTAAGTGTGCAGGAATGTCTGTGCTGCATTGGATGTTAATGAGAACTAAGCTGTTTCCTTCACAACATTTGCATGGGGAACTTGATTCCAAGAGGATAGCTGGAATAATAAGGAGCATTAGCAGTATTGTTAGTAACTACGTAGTTACAGTGCAAAGGTACTAAAGGTGGTTAGTGAAGGCTGGAGGTTGCTAGCATGTCCTTCAGTAACAAGTGTGCTGGAGTGGGAAGGTAAAGGGATGGGAGGATGATAGCATAATGGAGCATCTCCTGACTTCCATTAATGAGAAATCAGACATGTCAAAAATAAAGAATATCTGTTCATTCATTGGTAGAAAAAAAATACAGATTTTCTTGAATTTCTCTGAAGAGGTGTGAGAAAGAAACCTTAGTCAGTTAAAACACAGGCAATTGATAATGTGTAGAAACAAACAGAAAAACACAGAAATACACAAATGAATAAACAAAACCAACAGCAAACAATGAGAAGAACCAAGAGCCTTTAAAGTTAGAGAAAGAACTTGGCAAAACTGGCAGAACAAAGCTTGCCTGGAAGTCTCCCAACAGATCTTGGTAACATCTGTGATTTGAATTGAGAAACTGAATTGCTTGCTTGTTTGTTAATTAGGAAGGTTGGTATGTTGCTATGAGAAAATTGAAATGTGAAAAATAACCTGTCATGAGGATTATTATTCACTTTTCCTAGATAAATATTCCTGTTGAAAACTGACATTCCAGAGGAATATTGGATCATCACAGTAGCCATTGCATTTGATATTTCGGTGTAACAGTTGGGAAATACCAGATTCTTAATAGAGTCCTGAAAAAAAAACCCTTTCTTCTTTACTGAGGCATTCTTTGTTAGAGCTGGGCATTAGCTCTTCCTAGTCACAAATATTTTTTTACTTCAAACAAATTTTTATTTGAGAGGAAACACCACCCATCTTCCTAGGGTAAAAAATCAGCTTGGCTAAGGTCTAAGGCTTAAGAGCTAGGGTTAAAAATTGTGTTGTCTAAGAGCCTAGATTCCAAACTCTTGAACTAACCCACCAAGACTGAGGGTTGATTATGGAACAGGGAAGCCTCCAAACCTGTTCTTCAGAACGTGGAAAAATGTGCTGTAGTTGTTAGGTTGATGGAGGATAAATAGCTCGTCCACCATCAGCCTGCACTGGTGTAAAGAACACTTCCACAGGACTTCCAGTGTAACCAGGCAGAGAAGGATCAATCAGTCTGGAGGGTAGGGTATAAGGAAGGGGTTTCTCTGCATTTCCTCAAACCCTTGCTGTCTGTGCTCCCATTCATGCCAGCTGTTAAACTCTCCTTTGAATCAATGGCATTGAAGTTACACTACACAGAATTTACAATGTTTTCAGTAGATGACAACAATTGATGTCCTTAACACTTGTTTTGATGTATCAAAGTAAAGATCCACACTTCTGAACAGCCTTCAGTGTGAAAAATGAAGTTTGTACGTGGGACTTCTAGGAAAAAATGAAAAGTGCAGGCAAAATTAAGCTTAGGTGGGCCAAACAGAGGGGACATTTGGGAAGGCATGGAGATCCAGACTTCCTGCTCCTGTGCAGGCAGGAGAGCAGTATGAGGGAGCAGCTCTGTTCTTCTTCCTCTTCTTCCTTCAGCAGTGGTTGCCACTGCCCATGGAGTTCCTAGGACCACAATTATTAGTCAGTGACAGGAGAATTAGATCTTTTGTTAGGTGTATTTTTTCTTAGCAGTAAGGATCATCTGATCTATTCCAAGCTAATTGACAGAGCCTGAAGATGCATTCAAAAAGTGCTGCTGGTTAATTTCTCCACTGATTTTCAGCTCCAGTGGAATGCAGAGATAAAATGCAAAAACATACCATCTTAGAAATAACTCTTATGTGATTATATCCAGGGCTTTCCTCCTTAAATATTCAGAGTAAATGTAAATATATTCATACCATTGTGTACGATGCCTGTAGAAATGCATTTGCAGTGTGTCAATGTGTTATAAAAAATAATGGAAAATAGTATTTTCTAATAAAAACCCCACAAAAATTGAAGGCAGTAAGGCTAGAAGAAGTTGTCCCAAAGAGGACATATCGCTCCCTGTATTCTGTATTTGAAATTCAAATTGTAATTACAACATTGTACTTGGAGATTGCTTTAACAGTGATTTAGATTCTTTCCAGTAATCGTTTCCCTATAATGACAGGGTACTGCTGGTGACACATAAATACCTCTGACAGATATGGTTAGGCAGCTTAATCCTGTATGGGGACTGTTTAGATAGATGCTATAATTACTCGAAAAGGTTGTTTCAAAAAATAAAATTCACTGGAATATTTATTTTGGGCATGTAGGACCTGAATTTCCAGGATGATAGATCTGGTGTCTTTAGGACTGTAAAACTATACAGGCAGGTGGCAGGAATGGGAATAGTATTTATATGTATAAATTATAAATATCATTTTATCTATCTATCTCTTTCTCTATCTATCAACTCCTTCCAGAAAATCTCTAAATCTCCAGCCTTTTCACTGCAAAAAAAAACACCCCATTGCAATTAAAAACATAACCTTCAAAATCTGGATGTGCCTGGTTTGGTGTCAGAGGCATTACATTTGATTAAAGAGAATTTATTTAAAGGTTAACATATCTACGAACAATTGTGTCCTACTGAGAGCTATAACATAAAAACCTGCAAGTCAGACTGTCAAAACTCGAGTTATTTTTATGAGGACCTCCACAGAAAAGCTGAGATAATATAGCATATCAATAATTTACAGCAGACACTTTGATTTGTATTTATTAATAAGTGCAGCTTGCATATGTAGTTTCCACAGTAATGAAATTATAATGTTGAAGAAATGGAAAAGGTGATAGGCCTTCTGCTGAGACCAAGGGGAACATGTCATGTATGCTTAAAATATTGCTAGTCTTCCAGAACCAATTAACTATAAACAATGTAGGCATTTTTATTGCGTTTTGAGGAATAAAAATACCTGACCTTGAAAAACAGTATATAACTTTGTGGAGAAAAAAAAGTAAAACTACACATTGAAAATATTACAGCTCCAGAGGGGAATTAATGTATGTGCTGCTCCAACATAATCTTTTCCATATCTTAGTTAAACATTCCTCACATTTCTGCAAACCTGTCATTCTATTATTCTTATTCTGTTATATCCTATGCAATTTTATTTAATTCAGTGTTTTTTCTTGGGCTAAAACCCCACATTTTTTTTAGCAGTGCTAGATGGTTTCCACTATATCAGTACTTGGAGGTCTTCCTGCATAGGATAACCATTTTCTGGATCATTTGGATAGGCTTCTTGATGTCTTAATCTCCACATAAGCAGGGAAATGTAGCATTCTCCTCCTTCTTCAGCTGTTTAATTCATCTATAAAACTTGTCTTGATCTTGTTCAAGGCAAAGGGCCTCAGAACTGAACAGCTGACTCATGTCATTAACACAGAAGCACAAAGAGCTGGCATTGCAGGAAGGGGATACAGCTAATGGAATTAGTACAGCTCTGTTACAAGTACATAAAAGTACAGCTTTTAAAGTGATTCTGGTAATCATAGAAATGCTTCATAAGTCTTTCTAAGGCAAGATTGAAACAGTCTTATAATAAAGCCAAAGAGCATAAATATAGGTATATCAAAATTTCGGCTTTAGTACAAAAACTGGTTGATTGCCACTGCAGAAAAATTTGGTTTCTTCTAACCATAACCTTATCCCTTTGCAATGATATTTTTAACGTGAGTCATTTGGTGTGAGTTGATTCTAACTATATCCTGCTCACAAACAACTGATTTGTTTTACAGTTTATATTTAAAACTCAGTTTTACAGAGATATAACCAGTAACCAACAGTGATGTGTGATGTGGCTTGGATTTTTGTAGCTACTTACTTTGAAGATTCTCAAAAAACCTTAAGCATTAACCACCTTTAAAGTGGACAGAAAAATAAGCATCTGTAAGATTGCAAAGCAGCTATAGCAGGTAAGACTAGATGCAATTTCTCCTCCAGATTCTAACTCCTTAATCCCATCTCTCAAGAATGTACCTTGAAGGTTGAATAGCTATGATCATAGAATCATAGAATTTTAGGGGTTGGAATGGACCTTACAGATTATCTAGTCCCAACCTCCTGCCCTGAGCAGAGACACCTCCTCACTAGATCAGGTTGCTCAAGGCTTTATCCAACCTGGCCTTGAACCCTGCCAGGGTCAGGGCAGCCACCACATCCCTGGGCAACCTGTGCCAGTGTCTCACCACCCTCACAGGAAAGAACTTTTTCTCACATCCAGCCTAGACATTCTTTCCTTCAGTTTGAACCCATTACCCCTTGTCCTATCGCTGCAGTTCCTAACACAGAGTCCCTCTCTGGCTCCTTGTAGGCCCTTCAGATATTAACAAGTTGCTCTGAGGTCTCCACACAGTCTTCTTTTCTCCAGGCTGAACAGCTCTAACTCCCTCAGCCTGTCCTCACAGGGGAGATGCTCCAGTCCTCTTAGCAACTTTGTCACCTCCTCTGGACTTGCTCCAACAGTTCCATGTCCTTCTCATGTCGAGAGCACAGAACTGTGTGCAGTATTCCAGGTGGCATCTCATGAGAGCAGAGGGGAAGAATCACCTCTTTTGACCTGCTGCCCACACTCCTTTGGATGCAGCCCAGGACTGGATTGGTTTTCTGGGCTGTTAGCTGTCAGCTCATGGTGAGCTTCTCATCCACTGTCACTCCCGAGTCTCTCTTCTCACTGCTAGTTTCAATTACTTTTGTCTTGCATGCACACAATGTATATAAAATATAAATACAAAGATATACATATAAATGTGTATATATATGAAGACATTTATATGTGTTCACAGATTCTGTCTTTCTAGTCATGACAGTGGCTTTTTAATCATGGAAAAAACAGGGTTAGTGTTGATACCTTTGCCTTACCCAAGAGAGATAGGAAGTCACCATTTGAGGGCTGCTTGTAAGGCTGGAAGGCAATCAGTTGCACCATTTGCCTGCAGGAGAAAGACTTCAGTTCACACATGTTCTTCTTTCTTTTTCTTTTCCCCCTTTTTTAAATGGAACATCCTGAACAGCTCAGCGGAGCTCAAAATTACAACTGGGGAATGATCAGTTAAATCTCAAAAAATTGCAGGAGGGAAATAGAGTGAGAAATTAGTTTCTTAATATTGACATGATACTGCAACCTTGGTTATAAATAAGATTGTCAGCTGATAGCAATTTAGTTTTACATATGGATTTCTTGGGTCTTGCAGTAGATCACAAAATTTCCTCGGAGTCCAGAAAAATCTAAACAGATCTCTTGGAAATGGTTTAATATTCATTAAACAAGGGTTTCTTGAAGGAATGTAGATGCATGTACCACTGCTACCCACGTTGCCTGAAAACCTTTCTGCAGACTGTTGTTAACCAGCTAAATTGGCTGTGTGCCCTCCATGGGAATCATTAAAACTTCCAATACATTCCCTAGGATGTTCCAACAGCAAACACTACATTTGAAGCTGGAATTGTTATGGGCTTATATCATTTCTCAGGGCTCTAGTCAAATCTTTAAGGCAATGGGAACAAGTTGAGGACTTGCTTGACTGCTGAGTGAATTATTATGTATGTATATAAATATACATACCTATATATGCAGATGCATATATTGAAGTATACATAGGGTATTATTGCAATAATTAATTTTTAAACACATGTGATTATAGTGATATTACAAGGAGGATATTAGGCCTGAAAATCTGAAATTTGGAAAGAAATGTCTGAAAATCTTGTGTACCAGACTACTGCCAAGACAACCCATTCAGCAGTATTCCCTGAAGGTTAAGTATTTTAAAACTATGTCAAATACCTAAACAGCTAGCAATGCAAAAAAAAAAAACCACCTATAGTGGTGCCTGAACCAATGATTGCTTTTCCTCACCTGAGGTAGAGAAATAAGGGAAGGAAACATGGAAAGAAGTCAAAGTAATTATTAAGCTTGCCATGAAAATTCTGTGCTATTCCCAGCTGTGTGCTCGTGTCAGTTCTTGAAATAGCTGTTTCTGGCTCAAAGGGGTTTGCATTGTGATCACACCACTGTGATGCAGGAGCTGGTTATGAACTGAGGTTAGACATGAAGAAGATGTGTATTTCCTGCCCCTTGAACCTGGTAAAACAACACTGACCATCTGCTAACTGAGGCTGAGTCAAGAAAAACTTCCTGAATTTTCCCCAAAATCTTGAGAAGAACAATAGATCTTTAAATTGAGGTTTGACTCTTTTCAGTCCTACAAACCTCACTGAAGTCTCAGGTTGGTGCCGTACTGCCCTGACAGTGTTCCATCTCTGTATTGCATTCACTGACACAAGAGCTATCTCTGTCTTTTCAGATACATTTTGTTTCACTATGTTGTTTCTACTTTGTTTCACTGGTACAAAATACAGTTTTTCTACTGTGTAACATGTGCAGTCTGTGCTGTACATTTCCTGTCCATTATTTGTGTCTCTTGAACCATCTGAACAATTGAGAATCGCAGAATACTCCAATGGTTGTGGCTCAAGGGACATCTTGTCCACCCCCTAATTAGTGGTTTATGAAATGTTTCTTCACATAGAGTTGGCAATGCTTTTTTCCCTCTGCCCAGAATTCGTTCCAGTTTGGTCTGTACCTGTCTGGGTTGTATTAGCTTTGTGCAGTATGGGAAATTTGGGCTCAATGGAAGACACTTAATTAGCTGTGCTGCCCACAGAATGAAGTCTTTATTAATAGGGTGTAAAATCACAATAACATTCTTTGCTGTCATATCAATTTACCAGTTTATAACTAATTAGCTGTCAGTTCTCAACCTTACGTCCTTGTACACTTCTACATCTTCCTTCTCCCAAAATATTGTTCCCAGCAGACCTCTTCTCTGGCCATAGCGTTCCCAATGTGCTAGCTGGAGGAGGTTACCCCTAATATGCTTAGTAGTTTACTAATTTACCCATTCAGTTAGGGTTTT
This sequence comes from Acanthisitta chloris, assembly GCF_000695815.1. Lineage (NCBI taxonomy): Eukaryota > Metazoa > Chordata > Aves > Passeriformes > Acanthisittidae > Acanthisitta > Acanthisitta chloris. The sequence continues at coordinate 66,168 of NW_008654909.1, forward strand.
TTTTTTGTCTTTTCCTAATACTTCAAGGCATTTGTACCTAAATGCTAAAATTCTTTCATGTGTTATGAGTGAGACCTTTTCTACATCTAGTCATGTCATTTTGATCTTTTATTTAGGATGTCTGACATGGAAAACAAAAAGAGCTCTTTACTCCAGTTATTTGCTGGCTACTTTTTGATTTGGGTAAAAGGCCATTTCCTGTTGTTAGACTATAAATGAGTGATGTGCTACCTGGTGAGCTTTTTCTTTTGACCTCCTAGAAGGTCATTAGACACAAAGTGACTCAGGTAGAGGAGAGGAGAGACAGGCAGGGTGGGATGTGTGGAACTACAGGTGGTTTCATGACTTTACCTTTAGTGACAGACAGTGGTTTTATTATTAGTAGGAGTTCCTAATTTTTGTATGGTCTTTAGATTTTTCCTGACTATATAAGGGACTTAGAGATAATACAGGTTGCAATTACTTTTGTAACAGAATAACAGGAATTTATAGATGTAAACAGATATATTATTTCCCAAGTGTCTTGTCTTTGAATAATGCTTTTTCATCGGCATGCCACTGGCTTTTTTTATTTCCAGAAAACCTTATGCTATTCCTCTATTTTCAAGTCCATAGAACCCATACTAATTATTCTTCTGTTTAATTATTTGCAATGCTTTCCAATTTATGAATTTCAGTAGTGTGCTCTTTGCAGCCTCTAACAGATCAGTATTGAAGACACTGCCCAGTCATATAAAGGTAGATTAGACTCATTGATGTTACATTAATTAACTTTATTTGCATTAATGAACTTTATTAGCATCTCTGCCCATGGCAGGGGATTGGAACTAGATGATCTTTAAGGTCCCTTCCAACCCAAACCACTCTATGGTTCTATGATTTATTACACTAAAATATTAAGCCATTTTAGTAAGTCTTTATAATGTATTTCTAAAGTCTAAGGTGATTGCAGACAACTTTTAAGTTGAAACAGATCTCTGACAAAAAAAAATCAGGTAATTTTCCAAACAAAATAATAGAGAGGCAAAAATATTACCTCTGAAAAGAAGTAGAAACTCTGAAATTCACATCCTTTTTATCTCTTCTCAAAACTCTCCCTGTTGGCAACAAAAATGGTAATTTTTTGAGTGACATTTCACCTTTTTGGGGAAAAATAACTTTAAAGTTCAGTTTTAAATAACCAGGAATCTGAAACCCTACACTGGAAGACTGGTGTGGTACAAGCTAGCATTGCCACAGCACACACTGCAGCCTACCCATCCCCTTGCTCCTTATCTGTGTTTTATCCTTAAGGAAAGTGGTCACAGAAAATATTTCTTTTTATTAAACAATTAAAAAATGATGTAATATTAAAATCAGTTTCGTGCAGCTGTTTTTGCACTATATAGTGGAACACTGCTGACTGCTGTGGATGCATCTGAAAAACCCTTCATATCTAAAGATCGACTCCAGGCAAAGGTGGAAGCAAGAGCAACAGTGAAAAAGGAAATTAGTCTATTTTCTGAGAGGAGATGGGGTAAAAAGATTCTCCTTATTAAGCTTATCAGGGTAGGGCAGGCAAGGACTATGTCAGAAATCATGACTTCTTGTCCTGCTGACTGGTGAAGTTAGCACCGCATCACTTTTACTGGGAGTATCTTTATTTCTTCAGTACTACAGGTCAATGCCAAAGAACATTTCATCCATCAGATTTCATGACCATGTGTAGCTTCTGGGTGGCACTCTGTGTACCACGGGGTCTGAAAAGCAGAAAAGCCAAGTGCTTAAAGACATCACCCTTGTTCATTCCTTGATGTACCTTAAACATTGTTCCATGGCCACAATGTGTCAGCTAAGAGAATACTCCAACTGATCCAGGGCAATGCTGGTACTTAGCGTTGGCATTCAGACACTTAAGGAGGGAAGGCCTCAGGAAATCACCTCTAACAGCCTCTCCTGGAGAATCATGTGTCTCTGAAACGGTGCTGTGCATCTTTAAATGCACTCAGGATTCTGTGCTTTCAGTCCTAATACACCCTGTGATTTATGGAGGTTTTGAGGGGTGTTTGGGTTTTTGTTGTTTTGGATTTTTTTTAGCAAATCAATCCTGAGATAATAGTAGATCATACATAAAATATTCATTGTCTACAAGGTTTGTTTTACAGGATTGCTGCTATTTATATATCAAAGGTCCCTTTTTTTAAGCTTATGTCTTTAAAAGATCTTGCAGTCTATAAAATTAAGAGCTTAAAAGGGATGCATAAGTTATTCAATGCTGCTTTGGTTGATAGAAGCACTCTCTTATATTCTGGGAGAGATTTGCACCTTTATATTGGAAGCCTGCAAGATGATGTGGCATTACAAAGCACAGAATTACAATATCTGTGTTATACTGTCACTCATCTTAAAACTTCTCAGCTAAAGCATGTTGTATTTTAAAAGTTAATAAGTTACACATTTATTCCAGCTGAAATGTCTGTATGTTATTATTTCTTCTCTAGTTGTTGCTTGAGGTCCCAACTGAAATGCAGGTTTTATTTTATTAGATACTGAATTTACACATAATAAGAGACAGTATGTGCCCAGTGAAATTTACAGCAGACTTCAGAGAAAACATACAAAAGGTCAGGGAAATGAAGTGCTGTTATCTCACTTTAATGAAGGGAGTACTAAAGCACAAGGAACACAAATAATTCCCTCACGATCATTCAGGAAGCCTCCAGCAGAAATGAGAATGACACCTGCATCTTAGGAGACCTGATGGCTTGATTAGCAAAAAAAAAAAAAAAAAAAAAAAAGAAAGAAATTAAATTTCCCCTTTCATTTTTTTTAAACAGAACTTGTTTATTGAAGTTCTTTGTAATTCTTACATGAAAGAAACTGTAGAAATCATAATGGCCATAATTAGGTAATTTTAAAAGCATCTTAGCTTGGCTCAGGGATAAACTTGAAGGTGAGTTTGCCCCTGAAGGAATATTAGAAGCAAATGGTGACTAAGTACAAGCTTGGGGAGAGGAAGAAGTCAACTGCAGGGTGACACAGTGTCTCAGAGCTGCAAACATGTTGTCATGTACAACTGGGAAGAAGGTCCAGAAGTCAGCTGTAAAAAGCCTTGGTGAGGGTGACTTGATGCAATGTTTTTAAATAAGAGCAGGTTTCCAGTTTTATAACTTTCAGATTTCTTTAAAAATACTAACAAAGTGACTCCTCTCAAGGCATGAAGTTAACCATCTCATGGATGGATGTAGGTAAAAGCGTATTGCAGGGGATCAGTAACTCACACTTCGATTTTTGATCGTATTTCTTCATAAGCAGAACAAATTCTTAAGGACTCTGAGAGGCACTAAATTTCAAATGGTTGTCTATTACTTAAGCACACTTAAGCTATTACATGGGCTCAGGATCAGCTGTTGGACTGATGAGGTGGGTGATAGCTCTATGAAAAAGAGCTATCTGAGGGCAATATGAATTGCTCTCATATTTCTGGGGCCAGAAATGCAATGGAATCAGATGCAGTCATCTGAGGGGGGTGGATGGTTTATCTGGGCTGTTACTGTGCTCACCCATCTCTCTTGTGGGAAGAAGTAGCTCTAACACAAAGAGTCATGAACAAAATTGAACATTTTTATTTGCCCAACTTAGCTGGATTTTTGCATTTAATTTCCAGGCATTTATTTTAGGGAAAACTCTGATAGCTAATATCAGATGTTGTCTGGAGTCTAATTTATTCTCGTAATTCTGTTGATCTGCCTCCACCACTGAATGAATATTCCCCATATACTAAAACTGGATGCTAGAGTCAATGTGCCTTGTGCTTCTGACACAATAGTTGAATGGTAGAAAGCTTACTGGTGGTCACAGTTTTTGTTTGTGCTCAGAAAGCTGCCAGCACAGTCCTATCTGCCAGCACAGTCCTAGCATGGTCACCCACAGCTGAAATGCTCAGCCTTGTGTGCAGGCATGAGGTGGGAGCAGAGATTCCTTGATCCCTTGAATTCAAGTAGTGCATCTATTTATAAACAATATTAAAAGATGGTTGGTTTATGATTTCCCTGTGTTGATACTTCTTCCCTAGAGTTATTATTTTTCTTCTCTCTTTAAAGGGAGACGTTTAACATGTTGACTTCTATCTACAAACAAGCACATGCCATTTCAGCACTGCCTCATTTTCTGTTCAGCATGATTGGCATTGCAAAGAAATGATGGTGAAGCAACCCCTATGTCAGACACTTCACCCTGAATTCTCCAAATGCATTGAACATGAAGTCCAAAGAGATGACAAATACTCCTAGTGGAAAAATTGGCTTTGAGTTTCTCTTTTGTTACCAGAGACAATAGCAGTAACAAGAAATGAGGCAAATGTTATGTGTCTGCCAAGTGTCTGACATTTCAGTGTTGCAGAAAGACTGTGGCTGAGTGGGGAACAAAGCTGTGTGCTCAATACCTGCTGGTGGCAGCCAACACAGCTCCTCAAACTGGGAAACCCAAGAAACCCATTGGCACAGTCAATAAATCATTCTCCAGTGACTTGCTATAATAACCCATTCCCAAGTCTAGTCTTGTGAGATGCTTCCCCTCCTGAGCAATGTAGGAGATGTCAAGTAGTTTTGTGACACTAGTGCATGCTGGACAGTAGAAAAGTGTTTAGGGAAGTATTTAGTAAAACATATAAAACATTGCTAGAAATACCATTTGCTAAATGCAGGGATGGCCTTTTGCTACTTTCTGTGTAGTACAGACCAGTCTGGATTTGGAACAAACTGGACTTTCTCCCTGTTTTTTGAAAAATATCCCCAGATAAGGGCTGAAGTCCTGGACAGTGACTAAAAACACCCAGCACTGCTCTATTTCAGAAGATTCATAAGTGATGCAAATGGTGTATTTGTGTTAATAAGGGTGTTCTGTTTTGCTGCCAATTTTATTGTATACATGATGCACACGTGAAATTGTGAAGAAGCTCAGACTACTGGGATAACACCTTATGTGTTTGTACACAGTTACTATTCTTTGGGATCATCTAGGGCATACAAGATATTCCTTCTCTGCAGTGTGTTAAAAAATACCCTTGACCTCTGCACTTAGAGAAAGATTTTGTTTTAAACACATGACAGCATCAGAACTCTTGATATGAATCTATTTACATCCATGGGGAAAACCAGTCTTCCTTTTATGTTTCCCTTTTTCACACACACAGGTGTCATGTCATAATCTGCTTAGCCTTTGTTTTCCTTTAAATCTGTTTTGCAAATCAATACTCTTCTTAGGGATATCTATATGTGCTGGGTAAGTTAGACAATGGGTTGGGTTTTTTTTTCCTAAATCAGTTAAATACTCAGCTGAGGTAAAATGCAAAGATATCATCCTGTTTAAACAGGCATTAAAACAAAATGGATTTTTTTTCCTCTAAAAAGTGTATTTTCTCATTTCATATTAGTAGCAAGAAATTAATTTAACAGTGTGAATAGAGAGGTTTGAGAATAAAAGGTACCTGAGACACTTAGGATCAGTTCCTAACTCAGTTGTAGAATAATAATTCTTGTATTCTTATCTGGAAACAAATCTGCTTGTGCTTTAACCCATATTCTCCTTTCTCTAAAAGAGGTAATGGCTTTAAACTGGCAGTGGGCAGGTTCAGATTAGGTATTAGGAAGAAATTCTTTACTCAGAGGGTAGCGAGGCACTGGAACAGGTTGCCCAGAGAAGTTGTGGATTCCCACAAGTGTTCCAGGCCAGGCTGAATGGGACTTTGAGCAACCCAGTCCAGTGGAAGTTGCCCCTGCCCATGGCAGGGAGTTGGACCCAGGTGACCTTTAAGGTCCCTCCCAAACCAAACCATTCTATGGTTCTGTATGATTTCTCTGACTACCCTTTCCTCTCACTACCTAAACATATTTATTAAATATTCCAAAGCACACAGCACTGCATTCATATGTTTTCCAACAATGAACTTTCAGAAAAAAAAACCCTTGAAGACCCACTTGGATAAAACATGGAGCAGTTCAGCCATTTGGAGACAGGGTGGGACGGGATAATACAAGCACATCATGGAGATGCTGTTGTGCTGAGTTTGTGGTGGCTGCCCAGAGGGAGAAGGCATGACATTACTGCTGTGCTGGGTTTTAGGGCTCTCTGGCTACACCCATCCTTCTTCAATTCACAGAATGGGTTCCAAAAGAGGAGAGCTGCTGTTTCAACCATGATCATTTCCAGTTAAAGCCTTTACTGTGTTACTCCATGCTCTGTCTAGCTGATGGATAAATTCTGGGCCTGAGTTGTAAAAGCAGCTATTATCAAAGCTATCCATGCAGTATGATCAATTAACATTCACTTTGTTTTCACTCTATTAGTAGTTGCTTCTCACTTCTGTTCTTGTTACTGGGTCAGGTGAACTAATGGTAAGTACCAGCTTGCTGTTTCTCTCAGTGTATCCAGCCACAGGCAACTTACTGTATTATGAAGAGAAAACCCCATTAGTAAATGTGACCAGCTGCTTGTGAACAAACCATAAGCCCACCCCTTGCCACACAGGGTGCTCAAAGGGAACTAATTAGCTGAGCCTTTTAGCTGAATCCAGGTTACAGGTACATCCATTTGCTTTGAAGTTTTTTCAATGAGCTGAGTCCTGAGGAGTTAACCTTCCTTCATGTAAGTCACACATTAAAGGCATTTAAATATTAATCAAAAGAAAATATGCAAAAGCACACATAGGCATGTACCCTGCAAAGGGATCATGCAGAATTCCTTCTTAAAAATCATCTGTGTTTCATGATTTAATTAATACCATTGTATAGACAAATTGAGGGCACCAGAAAAAAGTGGCAGTAAGAATTTCTCCTGAGCAGTGAGGAATGAGTTGTTGTACATGACATCTCGTTCCCCAGCAGCTGAAGGGAGTAATGGACAGGCTGCTGGCTCAGACATTAATCTTCTCGGCTACATCCATAAATGAAATGTCATGCCTAACAACTCCTCTTTTATTGGTATTTCATCTCAGCTTTCCCTGATTAAAATTAATGTCTGTGCATGTATGTATAAAAATGGGGCTTAAAAGATCTACATATTCAGATGGTCAGAGCTGATACACTGGCACCCTGAGAGCCTGATTGCAAAGAGCAGGGAGAAAGAAACAAGTCAGAGCACCTGTTCTTAACAAACATGACAACCTGCCAAAATTTCATCTGGAGATGTGCTTAAGACTGTGACACAGATAACCAGAAATTACTGTGCACTGGGATAGCAAATTAAAATCCAGAAGTCAGTGAGGCCACAGGATATTGGATTTAAGACCATGAAGAGGTTGTCAGTGTTTATGACATTTCACTGCTGGAAAAGTATCAGTGTACTCAATGTGTGTATATATTTGAATGCTAAAGCTGGGTGAAAGGCTAAGTCAAATCCATAGGAAAACTTGTCATCCTAAGCAGTGGAGCATCCTCAGTTCCAGGCAGTTGTGGGCGCCAGCAGTGAGGCTGAATGGATCTGCTGTGAAAGGAATATAAGCAACACTATTCCAGTGGAACAGAGCTGAGATGTTTCATTGAAGTTAAAGACTGACTTTGGGTCCAGCTCACTGTGGTTAGTCTCTAGGTGTAGTATTAATGGGAAAAAAGGACATGAAATTTCAGGGGAATGAGCTGGTTGGAATGTTGCCTTCTACCCTGAGCTGGCTTTGTGTTGCCATGTACAGGGGTTACTGTTGTCCTGGGATTAAACAAGTTACATTATGGAATTCTCCAAGTATTGCAGGTTTTTTTCCAGGTCTGTTCAGAAGATGCACATTGATGATATTTCTCAGAGAAAGAATTAAGTCCCTAAATTCTCAATTCATCAGTTGTAGCTTGGCAATTAAGTCTGTTGAATTTCCCTTGTCCCACCCTACTTTACTCATCAAGCAGAGCATTTTATATGCTCTCATACTTTGATCAGCTTTGACTAAATCAGATGCTTTTTAGAGAAATACATCAATAAGCAGTGACAGAAAGATAAAATTGTAATGATCACATGTACTATTTTAAGGGTGTTTTATGGATAAAGTCTGAGACATGACTGACATATTAAAGCATTTTGTCCTTTGCCTTATCAAATGTAATCCCTTGCCTTAGAAAGGGCAATATTTCTCAGAAAACATAATCTCCCATCACTTCTGGCCACACAGCCAACCTGTAATGTTATCTGACAGTAAATACACAGCCTCATCAAATCACTTATCTTCCCACGTTTCAGCAGTAATTTGGAGGGAATCTGAATAAATTACCTCAGGAATGGCACAGCTGCTCTCCAGCAGCAGAACTAATGAATTGTCATGACTGGGAGGGGGGGAGAGATGCCTTGAATCTGTAATCTGAGACAGCTGACAGGATGATGCCTGATCAGGTTTAGTCACCAGCGCTAATTACAGGCAAAGAAATTATAGCCACTTTTAAGTTAATGGCTGGTAAACACCTAGAGATAACTTACAGCAAGGAAAGACTATGCCTGCAGTTTAAAAAGTGGGTGGGAAGGACATTGTATACTGCTGTGCTGACCTTCCAGCACTGTCTGTCCATCCCAACCCTTAATATCCGTGTGTGCTGGTTTGAGCTGGAGTAG
>NW_008654910.1:0-4053 GCF_000695815.1 Acanthisitta chloris
CTGTTCCTCCCAGCCCTGCCGAGCCCACAGCTCTTATCTCCCGACTCCAGGGCCGGGGGAGTCTCCCTGCGGCTCCTTGCCAAAGTCTCAGCTCCCACCAAAAAAAAACCACCTTGGTCTGCTTCAGACTGTTATCCCATCCCATCCCATCCTAATCCCCTCCCAATCCCTTCCCGTCCCTTCCTATCCCTTCCTATCCCATCCCAATTCCATTCCTTCCCATCCCAATCCAATCCCATTCCATCCCTCTCCAGCCCCATTCCATCCCTCTCCCACCTCCCCATTCCATCCCATCCCAATCCCATCCCATCTCCCATCCCTTCCCCTTCCCATTCCCTCCCTTCCCATCCCATCCCACATCATCCCATCCCACCCCATTTCATCCCATCCCATCCCTTCCCACCCCATCCTCATCCCTTCCCATCCCCTCCCCTTCCGTCCCATCCCATCCCATCCCAATCCCATTCCATCCCACCCCATCCCAATCCCATTCCATCCCATCCCATCCCAGGACACCTGGATTACATTCCAGTATCAATACAGACACACACATTCCTCCTCTGCAGGGATAGCACTTAAAAGGCTCAGGATTTGTGGCTTGGAAAAGCATCTTCTCGTTTGGCTTGGGATGGGAGAGAGGAATACAGAGATCCAGGTGTGCTGGGAGATGCCTGTTAGGTTTCCTTCCCTTGGGAATTGCCCTTCCCTGTCCCAGCCAGGAATTTTCCTCCTTCCAGACTCCTCACTCAGGGATTTCTCTTCCCCTCCCCTGGATTTGGTCAGTGCTCTGAGCTTGAGGATGCTCTGAGAGGTGTTGGTCTTCACCCCAGACAAGACTAGGAAGTTTCATCCCAATTTTGGGACAATCCAGGTGGGAATGAAAAGGGGAAAGGAATCGTGGCTCAGACTGCAGCACCACGAAGGTGTTTGGCAACTCCTGAGGGATTCAGGATCTCATCAAATGGATGAAGTGATTTCCTGGCTCAGCTCTGGCCCTCCCTCCCTCCCAATCCACATCATTCCCAAACCCTCAGCTCCATCCCTGTTTATTCTTTTCCCAAAGGAATTATTTCCCTTGTTGTGACTCATGGAGACAATTCCAGGGAGTCATTGGTGGTTTCTCAAGTCATTAAACTCCTAATTAAAACCCAATTATTCCATGGAGCTGCAACTTCCAGCCTGGTCCATCCTCTGATCCCTCCTCCCTGACCTCTTGGGAATTGCTGCTTGGCTAATTGACACCAATGAGCTCCTAGTGCAGATTAACTCATTAGGCTAATGAGCAGGGAGGAAATCAGAGGAGATAAACATCCAAGGGACAGAGCTCCCAACACTTGTGTCTCTGCTCTGTCCTCTCCTGTTTTTTTAGGGACAACAGGCAACAAAACTCCCAAAAATCCTGAGGTGTAAACAAGGAGAACTCAAGTTCTGAGCTAAAAAAAAAAAAATTGGGAGTTTTTCCCCTCTTCTTCTTGTGCCCAGAGGTTATTCCAGAGCTGTTTTCTCCCTGAGTTTTGCTTCCAACCTCCTTGTGGTTCTTCCCCCTCCTCTTCCTCTCCTGCCTCTCTGCCCAGGGGTGAGTGCCAGGCTGGAATTGGTAGAAGAAAACCAGTTTTGTTGACTTTGGGATATATTTCCAACTCTTCCCACCAAATCAACGTGGGCTCTGTTCCCTCCCTTGGGCTGGATGTGAGAACTCCTCTCTCCACCAGGAGTTTCTCACCTCCTAAATAAAGCAACCAAACCCAATTTTATTTTTTTATATTTTTCCCTCCTCCCAGCAGCAGGTAAGGAGAGGGAAACAAGGAACATCTTGTGTGGAGAGAATTCCCAAGCCAACATTCCATGGGGGTTGGTTTTTTACTGGGACAACAAGCAAACTTGACCCATTTTTGGGGCAGGGGAAGGCTCAGCAGGCTCAGCTTCCATCTCTTTCCTTCCCAAAGTCTCTTTTTCCATCTCCTTCCTTCCCAAAGTCCCTTTTTTACTCCCCAGGCTTTTCCAAGGATTATCCTCTGCTCCTTGCTCTATTTTTCCAGGGTTTTGCTGCCCTGAGCATGGAGCAAAACCTTGGCAGCTTAGCCATGGTGTGTTTTAGTCAGGATAAAAAGCAGCTGATTCCTCTTTTCCAAACTTTCCCTTCAACCTATCCCACTCTGGAAGCTCCTGCTTGGGGAGGGATGAGGTGTATCCAGAGGGATTTGCCTTCCCATTTCTTTATCCCTTGCTGAGATGCAGATCAGGAGGATTTGGGATTGTTCCTCTTCCATGTCTCATGCCAACAAAGCTGTAAAACACAGCAGGGTTGAGGTTTGAAGCCATTCAGGGCTGGATTTTCCCTCTTTTTGGGGTATTTTTGGGGGGATAATGTGTGTTTTCTCCTCCTTTTTTTTTTCCCAGCAGCTCTTCCCTGTGCCCACAGCAGGGAAATGTCTAATCCATAGCTCAAGAATTGACTTGGAAAGCTTCAAAGCTTTCCCTTCTTCCCTCAGGGCTGAGTTGGGCCATGACAAGAGGTAGAGGAGATGGAACTGGAAAGGTTTGATCCTAAAATTCACAGGGAAAATGGGAATGAATCAGCCAAGATGTCCAGGAGGAGACTGGAAGGGTCAATCCATAGGGATTGGATGGTGTTTCTATGTGGTTGAACGTGGGATTTTGGAGCATGGACATGTGGGAACAGCCCCAGGATGTCACCTGGAGGTGGAAGGAAGGAGGAAGGAACAGAGGAAAAGGTCTCAAGTAGTTCTGGGAAGGTTTAGCTTGGATAATAGGGATAATTTCCTCACTGGAGGGTGAGGAAGTATTGGAACAGGAGTGGAGTCATCTCTGGGAATGTCCAAAAGGTGTGTGGATGAGGATTCATTCCTGGTGTCTCATCCTTCCCTGAGCCCTAGGGATCCATCCCTGGTGCCTCATCCTTCCCTAATCCCTAGGGATCCATCCCTGGTGTCTCATCCTTCCCTAATCCCTAGGGATCCATCCCTGGTGTCTCATCCTTCCCTAATCCCTAGGGATCCATCCCTGGTGTCTCATCCTTCCCTAATCCCTAGGGATCCATCCCTGGTGTCTCATCCTTCCCTAATCCCTAGGGATCCATCCCTGGTGTCTCATCCTTCCCTAATCCCTAGGGATCCATCCCTGGTGTCTCATCCTTCCCTAATCCCTAGGGATCCATCCCTGGTGTCTCATCCTTCCCTAATCCCTAGGGATCCATCCCTGGTGTCTCATCCTTCCCTAATCCCTAGGGATCCATCCCTGGTGTCTCATCCTTCCCTAATCCCTAGGGATCCATCCCTGGTGTCTCATCCTTCCCTAATCCCTAGGGATCCATCCCTGGTGTCTCATCCTTCCCTAATCCCTAGGGATCCATCCCTGGTGTCTCATCCTTCCCTAATCCCTAGGGATCCATCCCTGGTGTCTCATCCTTCCCTAATCCCTAGGGATCCATCCCTGGTGTCTCATCCTTCCCTAATCCCTAGGGATCCATTCCTGGTGGCATCACTGACACCTGCTGGCTCCAACACCTCCAAGGACCAGGAATGTTGTCCCTTCCAGGAATTCTTCCTCATTCCCCACTGCTGTCTCCCAAGTTGTGAAACTCCTTCCTGACCTCTGGAATTACTCACCTTAAACACACCCTTAAGACACTATGGATAACTCCTACAGCTCAAGTCAAGCCAAACCCTTCTGGTTTTTGGGGAAAGACCTGGAAAATCCTTTCTCTCCCTTCCTACAGGTGAGGAATGTGCTGTAACTTGCCTTGTTCTCTTCCAGGTGAGCATGGAACTCAGCTGGGCCTGCATGGAACGAGTGGGGATGGATTGGGAGAGGAGAGTGCAGCCGTGGAAGAGGGAGAGACCAGCCCTGATCCACAGCCCCAGCAGGGCCGGAAAACACGGAGAGAAGCTTGTACCTGTCCCTACTGCAAGGAGGGAGAGGGAAGGTGAGATTGCTCCACCATGGAATTCCCAGAGTGCCTCAGCTCATGGGATTAGTTGGGTTGGAAGAGGTCTCCCCTCCTTATCCCTCCCTCTCTTCCTCCCTCTCTTC
>NW_008654911.1:0-1236 GCF_000695815.1 Acanthisitta chloris
AAAGGCTCTTTTAAGAGCCACCCACGTTTTCCTTTAAAAGAACTGTTACATTGTTTATAAGCGAGTATCAGATTGAATCGCCTACTTAATTTTAGAAATTTTGTAGAAATATGGAATGTTGCTAATGAGCTTAATGACTAGATAATCGCTGTCTGATGTCTTAATTTTGCTGTTAACCCCAATAAAAATCACTTGTGTTCTTAAAACTGAAATTGTTTTTTTTTTTCTATCGCTGATTAAAACCATTATCTGTAGTAGTTTGTGTTGTACTTTAAAGGTTTTTATTTAACGGACTAAATAAGAATGGGAAAACTATCCACTGTGAAAAAATAGTTGCTCTGAGATTATCTTTTTGATTAATTCAGAATCCTTTTCTGATCATCTAAATCATTCAGAATAATTTTCTTGACGTTTCGAAAGCAGTTTCAGAGTAGGTTAATGCATCTTTATAGAGATTTTTATTTTGGGGGGAGGTATGGGAATAGGGCCATTGCATTATGACCTTTTTCATTCTTGCATATAAAAACCACTCCCGTCCGGGGCTGAGTTCTCTTTTTTTTTTTTTTTTTTTTTTAATACTTCATCACGCTAGGGAAAAAAAACCCCAGAATTTCGACTTTATATTAAGCTTTATACTTTATATTAAGCTATTGGTAGACATTGGCTTCCCACAAACAATGACAATAAATATTCGCCTCATGTCTGGTTTTGTCACAACCTTAATGAGTAGAGGCAAATCACTTAATAGACCTATACGGTAGTCCTTTTAAACTCTGAATTTCACAACAGAAGCTAATCGCTAGATTAGGCAACGGGTTTACCTTAAAATATGCATCTCTATCGCTATAGCTTGTTACATACTTATTACAGCTCTAAGTTTGCATTATTTGATCTTTGAGTGCCTGTAACAGCTGATCATTGCTTTGGGGAAAATGTGCCCGTTGATTTCAGGAGCACTGAAGGAAATTTTTGCTTCTTTAGCAATGAAACTATATTTTTAAAAAAAAAAAAAAACCCCCCCCCCCCCAAAAGAAAATAAAAAAGCTGTGTTTATAAGAACTGACTCCGGAATTTGAGCTTCAACGCGGGCTCTGTCAGGGGACTGACAGAGAGGGACAACCGGAGAAGCAGAAGGACTATGAGCACTGTGCCTGAAATACGCGCCCCGCCCCAGGCCACACACTCGGGATGAGTCAGTCGTGACTCGGGACGGGCAGAGGCGACTGAACATACCTT
>NW_008654912.1:0-18590 GCF_000695815.1 Acanthisitta chloris
GGAGGGACGGAGAGGGATGGGGAGGGACGGGATGCCTGTCGCCACATGCTGCTAGCCTGCCCCGCCGCGCCGTGCCCGCCCGCAGAGAGCACCCGCGGGAGCTGCGCGGGGATTGTCTCTGACTCCTCCTGTGCTGTTTCCCTCGTGCTGACAACAAACACCACACCACGCGCGCAGGAAGGTCCGTGACCCCCGAGCCAACTTTGAGCAGTCAGTCCGTGTGCTGCAGCACGCCAAGGAGGTCCAGCCCGGCATCATCTCCAAAACCTCCATCATGCTGGGGCTGGGGGAGACAGATGAACAAGTGTATTCCACGATGAAATGTAAGTTGGTATTGAAATACGTGCAAAAATTCATAGGTGTAAACTGTATTGTGCTGGAAAACAGTTGTAAGCATCTTTGCCTCTACGTGCGAGTGAGTTTGCTGGTGCAGGAAATGCTCATAAGGCAGGTTCAGAATGTAACCCCCACAGGGTGCTGAGTGACCCTGGTTCAGATTTGGACATCCCCTGTGATCCTTCTGCCACTGACAAGGAATTTTGTTCTCACAGTATTGCGGGAAGCAGATGTAGATTGTTTGACCCTGGGACAGTACATGCAACCGACAAAACGTCACCTGAAGGTAAAAGTGCCTTTAACTTACATGCAGCATCGTGGTCTGTACCTTGCACAGTCATCCTTATCCTAGCTGCAGATGTGGGGGGAAATTTCCATCCCTGTTTAGCTTGATTATGTTCATCTGTTAGGGACTCTTCACTAAAAATGACCTCAGCCATCTATCCTCTTCCATCTTCTGCAGACTTTCCAGTGCTAGTTTCTGCTGTTAGCAGGGGGCACAGCTGGAGCTGAGGAATGGTTCTGGAAAACAAGAGCTTCAGTGTATGTCTCCAGCATAATGGCTCATCCTTCAGTGTCTCATAGGCTCTCCCTCAACAGTGCCAGTTCAGCTGGGGAAATTACCATTTTCTGCTTCTGTGACCTGCCCAGAGCTTCACTCTCTGTTCTGTTATTGTGTTTCACTGTAGTAACTGTTAGTGAAGGGATTTGTAGGACTATTGTGGTTGTTTATTCACTTGGACCCAAAAAATGGCTTGCTCCAAAGGGCCATTCAGAAACAGAGTGAAGAAAATGATAAAGCAACAACTAGAAATTAAATTCTAAACTTTACAGCTAAATATGACAAGCAAACAAAATGCTTTCTTTGGGTAGAAAACAGAGAGAAAATGCAGTTTGTGACTTGACTGCTGAAAGTTTTGCAGTGAAACATTTCAAACCTGTGATATGTGTTTTGTTTCACTGTATGATCAGTACAGCCATTTCCTTTGCACTAACACCTGATCAAAATGAATTCTTTTCAACGCAGGTTGAGGAGTACATAACTCCTGAAAAATTTAAGTACTGGGAAAAAGTAGGAAATGATCTTGGATTCCATTACACTGCTAGTGGACCTTTGGTGCGTTCCTCCTACAAAGCAGGTAAGTGACTGAAAGGCTTCAGATCCTTCAGCACCCAACATTCCATTGCATAAAATTAAAATGGTGAGGTAATGTGCTACAAAACTCACCTCAGCTCAAGGACATCTCATTGTAATGTTTAAACAATCTCCTATAGATCATCTTAATGCATCAGTGTGACAGTAATTAGTGCTTGTACAATTGCTGTGCTGCTTCAGCTAATTTTTTTGCCAAACCTATTTTGTACAATACTTAATGCATGGGGCAGGATAAAAGGTACCCAATTCACAAGTTTTCCTTTACATTCTGCCTCTTGGATGCTTCTGGGTTTAATGGGGCTCTTGGCTGGTTGTAGTGCAATGTTGTTGCTTTAGGCAGAATTTATTTACAGTGCCTCAGAAATAGTTAGACACACCTATGGCAGCACGGTATGAAGCATCAGCTGGTATTAATGGCACTATTGTGCCATTTTTTCTAAGCAGAGAAGACTCAGACAGGGCACTGTGCTTCTGAGTGCCAGCTCAAACAAGATTTATAGCAGGTTTCACTGTAACTTGCTGAGACTTTATGAAATAGGAATTAATTTTTAATTAAATCAATTCACTTTTGCCTGTTGGGAAGCTCAAAGCAGCAGAGCTATTTCATAAAATTGGACTTGAGGAAAATCAGGATTTTGGAACTGGAGGGGTTGTTGGGTTATGGCTTGGGGTTGTTAGAGCTCTGCTGTTTGTGTTGGAAGTGCTGTGTAGAACTGAATTACCATAGGGTACTGTAAGCACAATTGTAGGGTAGAACAGAGCCCTCATGTTAAATGAGGATGTGTGTACTGTTTTGCCTTACTTTACTGAAATACCTACAAATCATTTTGGTTCTTCTTTCCCTTTAATTAGGTGAATTCTTCTTGAAGAACTTAGTAGAAAAAAGAAAGACAAAGGCCATCTGAAAATGAGAGTGAACCTATTTAAAGCAGCCAGTTTTAAGGATCCTTTTTTCAGCACATAATTATACTCAGTTCCAGAAACGCAGAAGAGCAGATGGTGGATATATGAATATACTTACTATCGTTCCAGAACACTTCTCTCTCACCAAAACACATTGTTTTACCTCATTTCTACAACTGCAGAGTACTTCTAGTGTTCAGCAAAGAGACAGAGGATAGAACCGATTTTGAAGGAGTGATGGAACTGAGGTGAAAGAAATAAATGTAAGCTGGAAACAAAGATCAGACAGATTTAAGGCTTGATACTGCCGTCAGTATTGCTGCAAGTTAATACTTGTGAGGGTGCTGATGGTCATTTGAAAGGTATTGATACTTTGGTGTGTCTTACTGTGATGTAACACAAACTTGCAGGGGCTCTGGAGGCTATGGGAGTTCTAAACAGAGATTTTGTACATGACAATGGACCAAATTAGGGTATCTTGAATCACACCAGAGAAAGTATGGTAATACTCCTTCAAGAGATGGTATTTCTTACTTGCATCTTGAGAAAATGAGCTGTGCCATTCTGATAGCTAAAGCTTTTCCCATGCTTGCTTGTGTCAAAGTATGAGCCTTGGTAAACATAAGGTATCAAGCTGAAGAAAGCAAGAGTCCTTTGTGGCAAGACAATTAACCTTGTGTAGATACCATTTAATTTAAACTATCTGTAAAATCCGAGTTGGTGTAAGAGCATAAATAGAGCCACCCCTGATTTGGTGCATGGCTGTAACAGACCCCAGTGAGCTGCACAGGTGCTGCTTCGGTATTGGGCACGGAGAACTGCTGCTGTTCTGTGCTGCTCTTCCATGGGTATTGTCCTGGCATTAAAGGAAAATAAAAACCCAGTGTTGGGGCACAGTGTTTGTGTTTGATGGGTCTGGCTGCTGAATCTGAATGCAAAGTGTATCACGGGTGAAACATGAAGTCCTTCTGTACCATACTAAGCTCAAGCAGGAATAAAACCACAGCTTATGGTGTAGTGGCAGCTGGAGATGCTTCTCTTCACAGAAAGGATACTGATGGTCAACTTTCCCTAATGATTCTCAGTTGTCAGCTCTGGCCATTAGATATAATTTTTAAACTGATTTTATCTTCATGTTATTTAGGAAACATTCTAGGAATTTGCTATCTGCTCCCAAACTCTGATTATGCAGGTAGTGCTATGGTTGGCTCCAGTGCTTTTCTAAACTGCTGTAGTCTGTATGAAGGAGAGGAGTGGACCCTTCAGCCACCACCAACTCAGCAAGACAGCTAATTAACAAGCTAATTTATAGGAGAAACTTGCTAAGAACATTAAGATTACACCACTGTGGTGCACAACTCACACTTCACAAAATGAAGTAGAGCAGTGTTAAAGCATTATGAAGACAAATTACTTTAATCTGGAAGGAATGTACTAATTCAACAGGGAAGAGAAACCTGAGCCATGAGGAGCAAAGGGGAAGAGCAAAGAAAAAGTCTTAAGTGCTCTCTCTGCTTTGTAAAGGCAGAGAGAAAGGCAAGGCTGCTTTTTTTTAATACACAATATTAATAAATTTAAATTAAAAATTCTTGGAAAGATGATGTATACTTTGAGCCAACAGTGCCCTGCTGCAACTGCAGGACACTGACCAGAGCAGGGGAAGGTTATCAGCTATGGTAAGGAAATGCACAGCAGCAGAGGGAACAGTGCAGAATCAGCCCCAGGATACCCACACATTTAACAGCTGCCAGCCTTTATTAGAGGTCCTACTGTAAATAATGGTTTTGACTTGCCTACAGAGCAGATTTAACATAATATGACTGTAGCTTCTGCCAAGTTACTGCTCTTTCAGCACATCAATAGCAGAAATATAGAGAAAGCTATTCTGAGCCATACAGCTATTACCAAACTGGAACAAGAGAACATTGCACAGTACTTTTCTGTGACTTCTTGGCAGTGAGAGGAATAATGGTTCCTGAAACACAATGTTATTTCATGTTAGAATTCTCTTATGAATTGCTGCTGGGTGGTTCAGAAGATGATTTGCTCTTACCCAACTGTCTGCCAGCTGGTACCAAGTTTCAGAAGCTACATAAGCTGTTTTCTAGCTACATATTTTGCTCTGGTTTCTAAGGAAAGCAGTCACACTGACTTCATAGATGGGAGGGGTCTCTGCTTGGATTTTCTTAACAAGGTTTGAGAACAGCCCCTAAAATTATTTTCCTAGTTACAAATTCCTGCTTTTACAGCCATCTTACTTCCCTATGGCCCATTCAGTTTTTCCATAACTATGTTAAAGCCCCAAACTCCCACAAACCTCCTCCTTGTAAATCAGGACAGGTTTCATGATTCTCAGTTCTGTTTCTGATGAAGTTTCACGTTTAGTGACATTTTCTTTCTGTATGTCAATCATCATTCTGTCAGTTTGTTTCACAAAGCAACCATAAAATATTTTAAGAAACATTAATCATCCTCCCAATCAGGAAAACATTAAACTGAGTTTTGGGGATGGGATTTCAAGTTGACACAGACTCTTTAAAAGAATGAATTATCTTTCTTAGCATCACTATTTCCATCTGCTACACTGTGTGAAGTGTAATTGAATGTTATGCATAGAGAATTATGGCATCTTCCAGTGACTTCGAGTCTTTTGGTTAACAGTTAAATCAGCAGAGCTGAAGTGAACAGTTTTAAATTTTCCCTGCTTGGATCAATAATTAACATTAGCATCCCCTTCATTTAAAAAGAAGTTCTCAAGTATTTATGCTCCTTTACTACAACACATGGCAACTTATTGCAGATATTCAACTTGCAATAGACATTCTCAGCTTGAAATGACAAGAGCAAGTCATGAATTTGATTGATAAAGCATATTTGAAAACACACATACTTGAAAACACATTCAGAGGGTATTATGTTACCAGTTACAGGACAATTCCCTAACATCCCAACACTATTCCACTAAGACATCTATGCCTTCTAGTCTGAAACCTGTTCATGGTTATCCTTTTCTATCCTCCCCTCCATTTCACAACCAACATGATACCAACAAGCCAAACACGAACACTGTCATCTCAAGGATTTTAATAGCACTGGCCAATTGAGAATAAAAACAAGTAGAAATAAAGTAACAGTAAAGGCAAAAATATCAAGATAACATAGTAAGGATTCATTCCTGTTAATTAAATGAGGTAGCAAGCTGACTAACTTACAGGGCTGAATTTATTTTTAACACTTTCTTCATAGCAGGGAACAACTTTCTGTAGATTCGTTTTTAAAAAGCTGCTTTCAGATGAAGTATATAAGCAGAAGAAAGGAAAAAGATCACCATCAGGTAACATTAACACCAATAATTGCTTTCTACTCAGACTGACACCAAATTAAGGTCATTCTGCTCAAGTTCCATGTTCAAACAAGCAGAATGCTCCTCTGCTGACGACAGCTTGTGTTGCTGCAAATTAGGAAATACTTGCCCCAGCAATCGGATTAAATCAATAATTTATGTGGCTGCACATGGAATGTAGGCAAAACAACCAAAGAATCAAAAGTGAAGATCTGCCAGTGGATCAGTTCAGAGCTGCTGGTCCACTGTCACCAGGTACATGATCGATGCCTGCAGAACTACCCGAGCTCCCAACAGATGCAGTTTAGGCTGCACCAGCACCAAGTGATCCCAGCCAGGATTGGGGCACTATTGTTGCAGTCAGTTCTGCTTTAGGACTGGACCTAAAGCCTCAACAACTGACTTAGAACTTATCTTTTGACTTCAATGCCACTTAGAGCAAGTATTTAACTAGGCAGAGAATCACCCCAAGAGAAAAAAATGAGAAATCGGTGAGACCAAACTTCTTGATCACAGTCCATCACTCTACTAAGGTAAAGAGATACTCCATTTCTTTTGCCTTCATATCACTCAGAACATGTAAAGTGCTGTTAGGGAACATCTCTGGAAGCAGAAGTCTGCAGTTTGAAGGTAACTTTTACACATAAAAGATGATTCATTATTAAAAACAGGTCTGTACCATCCTCAGTAACCAAAAAAAAATTGCTATAAAAATAGAGATTTGAAAATAGACTGAATTCACATGTACCAGGTACCATTTCTAGTGTAAAATTGGTTTACTTTATGAAAAATATATTTCCTTAAAAAAAGCATAGGCTTACAGTTATTATCACTAAGAAGATCCACAGAATTCCTTCAATACCTATGAAACCTTATACTCTAGGCTTTTTGACAGGTGGGTCCTGCAGGCTGAACTTAGGAATTTCACATGAGGAAGCAAAAGGAATTCTTTTGGCTGACACCTTCTTCCCAATTGTTTCAATCTGAAAGAGAAAACACATTTAACAAGTGAGTGTGGCAAGCTAACATAATCGTGTCAGCTTATGAGGAATCTAGAAATTAAACCCAGGACCATGACCACATTTCATGAACACAAGAACAACACAAGCCACAAAGCCCAGGAACAGTTTCTGTGACTGGAGTTGCACAGAGATTGTTTAAAACCCCTCAAACATCCAGCCTTTAGCAGGTGCCTGTTTTGCCTATTTAACGCCACATCTTGCTTTAAAAAATATTGCTAAGAAACATTCATCTGCCTCAGCTTTCATAGGACTACCAATACAAACACCATAAAAGGTGGGAGTATTCATAAAATGTGAGTTCAGACTCCTTTTCTTTAAAATTTATACTAAATTAGGATAGGAAGAGCTTTTTCCCCTCCTTAAAGTTGTTTGTGAAACAACAGAACTCAGTAAGGCTAAAGGCAGCCAAGACTGTACGAGAGAGAGCATGTAACAAAGCCAACACACACACACACATATATGCTGGGTACTGCAAAAGTCAGAGAGCAAGACAAGTTCCCCTAATTTCTAGGTCAAACTAACATAAACTAATAAGGACAGAGCTGTAGAGGACAAAACATCAACCAGTAGAACAGTTCAGACATTCAGAAAGAGAGGAAAGCTACAGCTTTCCTTGTAAGTAATGCAGGTCAGATGCAAAACATCAAAAGACAAAATACTTCAACTATTTAAACCAAATTTCAATGAACATATTCTAGACAAGACATCTCAATTAACTCTGAAGACAATTATTTAAACAGTCAGGTGAGCTGTGTGCATCATATTTGCCCATCAACAGTTTGACTGACTTGGTTAAACCAATTTCTACAAGCCAGTTCACAAACAGTGTAAACAACTGTAGCTTAAATAGGGAAAAAATATCAAGAGAGAAATCCTATAGCCATTATGCAAGTAATCACAGTACCCAGGAGTAAATGGAATGAAATATGACTGGAATACTTATCATCTGATCTGGCTTATAGATTTTGTTCTTACTGTGCCTGGCTGAGATGCTTCCATCAGATTAGTCAGGGATTTGGTGATTTTAATATCAGTATTTCCATGTATTTGTGTTTTAGCAGTTGATGATAGCCAGTCAAATTCTGTCTGGGCCAAAAGTGCTTCAAGCCCTTCAGTCAAGGCTTACTCTGCAATCCCTGCTTGTCACAGAGTAGATTTTTCCCTCAAAACATGTTGATGGCAATGTCTGATGTAGCTTGAATTTTAACTAAGTATCAGCCTATGAAAGCAGTAAGACAATGGAGGAATACAGCACTAGTGAAGAGACTTAAGTACAGACAGGCTTACATTTAAATCCTCACCTGAAAAGGTTTTTTTAGCCCTTGCTACTCAATCATTGAAGAGAGAGCAAGAGGGAAGAGAACAGGAAAGAAACAACAGCAGCATCACCCAGCTGATTACCTGAAAGCCAATGACTTGCAGCTCATTGTGAAGGTCATCCAGAACTCTCCTACCATCAAATATAAACGCAGGCTTTAGCATTTTCTTATGAATGCGTTCATAATCCAACTCCTGGAAAGGGTAATTAAAGCAGACAGAATAAATAAGTAGCGTAACACTCCCTCTTTTTTTCTTTAGCTTAAATTAAAGATAACATGTACCTTAAACATGTCCCATTCAGTGCAAATTACAAGGGCATGAGCTCCATCACAGGCTTCATAGGGATCTTTACTGATAGTGACCAGCCGAGACACTGTAACAGGAGGAAAATTAAGTTTTTTCTGCACACAGCATCAGCATCACTCTGACCGAGACACTGTAACAGGAGGAAAATAAAGTTTTATTCTGCACACAGCATCAGCATCACTCTGGCACGAGACTCCTTCCTTCCCCATCACAGAGTTTCAAGACACTCACCTAGAGGTATTTTCTGTCAAGACACTTTTCACTTTGATTTTACTCATTTGAATAACAGCAGTATGGACCTGCATCTGAATAGAGTCAGAGCACGCAGATGTTTGAAGTGATTCTCTTCTAGAAGCCTCATCTATCCTCCCTATCCATCAACTCCATTCCCCCCCTTACCAGTAAGGAAACAGAAGTCCCAAATATCCCCTGCCTCTCCCCAGGAAATTTCTAGTCATAGATGTCCCCTAACCAGTAAGGAAACAGAGGTCCCAAATATCCCCTGCCCCTCCCCAGGAAATTTCTAGTCATAGATGATTAAAGTCTTTTTGAATTTAAGGGAACAAATTGATTTGGAAGTGATATGAGGGAAGGGAATTACAGAATTACTTCTTGATTTCTACTTCAGATATGCAAGAAAGAATGAACACAAGATAGGACTCAGGCCACAAAGGAACTGTCATAACAACACTAGTCTCCTTATTCTGGACAGTCTTCTTTCTCTTCCTCTTAATTATACATACAACAACACTAGTCTCCTTAATTCTGGACACTCTTCTTTCTCTTCCTCTTAATTATACAGAGAGAAAATTCCTGGCATAAAATGAATATTTATGGCAAGAAAAACATGCAATCGTTCAGACTTCACATTTGTCTATAAAAGCTATGGGGAAGGGGAGAAGAATTAGAGTAATCCTCTGAGCTGTGACAATTTTCTAGTAAGTGTAACCAACGGCACAACAGTGCCATGCTGAAGATTAATTTGTAATATTTAAACAGACCCTGTGTCTATTGGGAATAGGGTGGGAAGGGGGAATAAGCTTTACATGAGCATTCTTACCTTGGTTATCTTCAGAGACACCTGGATGTGAGAGATCCAAGATGATTTGTTCCTTAGGTACTTTAGGATCATAGATATGGAGCCTTGCTCCTTCATCCATCAAATACTTGCTGATGTAGATACTGGATGACTCTCTAGGGAAGAGAATCAATCAGTTTAAGAACCAGGTGACGAGTTTTAAGTAATGAAAGTCTTCAAGTATCATGATATGCAATGCCAGAGCTTTTATACTAGTTTTGCATTAAACATCTTAGTGGCAGCCATGACAGCTGCCTGAAATCTTGAGGGATGCTAAGGAGACTAATATGAAAAACAAGTTTGTGTCTCTCTTGCTGAATCATGCAACAGAGACACTAAGCCACAGGACTCCTCTTGACCACAATTAACAAGGCATCGAGCTGGTAAGTGTTCCCCACAAACTGCACTTGAAGAGTTGTATCAAGTTTGAGCCTTCCAGGAAAACAGAATTAACTGCATTCAGGAAACAAAGCTGGAACTTGGGCTTCATGCAGCAGTCTAGAACCAGCTGCAAAAGTGTTTGCATTCTTTTCAGAAGAGAATGGGAGGACTCTGTCAAAATCTATCTTTGCTTATGCAAGTTACTAAGGGCTAGAGTTACCTGCTTGAGCTTCTGAATGATTCAGGTATGTTGCAGAAGTCAAGAATCAATTGCCACACCCATATAAGAAAGACTAATCCTTGTCACAAACCAATTCAGTCACAAGAAATTCAGGGCCCCATATGTGAGTTATTCTTATGATCTAATTGAGCTCAGGGGGTTAGCTCTGCAGCTGGTGACAACTGAACTCACTCTCACCTTGTGTCCCCAGTATCCTTTTTGAATGCAAACCCTAAAATAGCAATCTTCTTGTCAGTGACAGTATTGAACAAGCTGTCAATAATGCGGGACGCAAATCTTCTTCTCTGGTAGTCATTCATGTCTATTACCTGAAATGACAGAAGACAGGAAGAGACACAAGGGAGTCAGTCCAAACTGCAACAGATTCTATTCACAATCAAACTAAGCTACCCATACATAAGTTTAACAAGAGGCTTAAAAGATTAAGTATTTTTACTCAGTATCATAAGTAAACTAAAGACAAATTTAGTTAATGTATCGAATTCTGCATAAATCCTATTTTACTCAATGACTACAGATACACATACACACATACTATCCATGCATTATCTACTTTAAAGGGTAGGAGTTTTGCAGGTTGCTTTCTTAAAAAAACCCAATAAATCTGTAACTTATTGCTTTCCATGCTTCTGCCCAGAACACAGTTCCAGTGCTAGGCCTGAGAGCATCTACATCTTCCCAACCACTCCTAACTAAATGGGGCAACAACAGCAATTATGCTTATTTCAAAGAACAGCAAATTCTGCTGAGTAGCTTCAGAACTGCAAAAGAAAATCCTGAGGAAAATATCACAAGTTCTGAATTCATAGTAGACAGAGATATCCAAGTGCAAGAGGAAGACAGGAGTCCAGACATGGTTCTACTTCATGTTTTCTACTGGTGTTTCTAGACAGCCTCCCCATCCATTTGATCCAGACAACTTAATTTATCAAAAAAAAAAAAAAAAAAAAAAAGCCTCAGCACCAAGTATCAAATGTCAGTGTTAGATGGAGGGGCCTAAAATGTAAAGGTGATCAACATTAAGGTATTTGCTCCTTAGAACCTGAACACTGATTATATGTGGACAATGCTTAAAACCTCAATGCCTGAAAGTTGAAGAAACCACTCTCTTAAAAAAACTTGGTGAGGATCTTGTACCTGTTGCCAGTAGCGAGCTACCTCAGGTAAGTTCAGTGCCTCACAGAGGTACACTAAATTCAAGACATCCTTCTGAAAACAGCTACCTCCGAACCCTGAAAGAGACAATGGTTATTTTACAGGTGACTAAGGTACTGATCTAACCCAATCTTTGGAATCAAGTAGTTTTTGGTAATCATTGACATAGTCAGCATTATAATTTTTCCCAGTATTTCACTGTTAGCAGATGAAAAACCTTAAGAATCTCTCAAAATCCAACTCCTGGACCTACTCACTTTGTCAGCTACAGAAGACTTAATATCTGCTTCAGGTTTCACTGAAGTCAATGAATTAAAGTTTAAACCCAGACTCACGGACTTGTATGATAAGATAGCCCATAGCTGCTTTATTACAAGTAGGTGGACAAGCTTGTGAGCTTGCTCTCCCCCACCTCAAGATTTAGATTAATACTTCTCAAAACAAGTGTGTTAAGATTAGGTTCTTTCCTCCCCCACCCCCAAATGTATACCTAATAATTACCAAGAACCAAAGATCACCACAATTGACTAAGGGAGAGCTGAGACAATTAGAGGGATCCTTGACCCTCAGAACTTTGCTCAGCAAGCAGAGTCTCGGAAACAACACATTGTAGAAGGTGTTATAACAACCTAATAGGGATTTTGGTCATGTATTTGCGATCTATTTTTCACTCTTGCACAGACCCTAGGATAGGTTATATTTAACAAGGTGATTTTGAGGACACACTTTCTTTTTGTAGCATGAAGACTGTAGCCATAGAGATAGGCTTCAGTCTTGTTCTGAAGTTTGAAAGTCTGATGTACCAATCACCACTTTATCACATTTTACTCTAGTAAATCTAATCATGAAACGACTGGATAAGGCACTTAGTGCTATGCTCTAGCTGACAAGATGGTGATAGGTCAAAGGTTGGATTTTATGATCTTGGAGGTCTTTTCCAACCTTAATGATCCAATGAATTCAGTCTCCAAATTAACAGTTGCCATCACACATTCTGACCTAGAGGCATCTCCTCCCTCAAGCCACTGGCAGCAACTCCCAAATGAAACTGCAGCAGTTACAACTGAGCACACATCTTGGGGAGCACCATTATCAGTGCTGATTCAGAAAAATAAGGTTGCAGCTTTTCTTTGCAGTATCCTGAGCAGGATAAACCATGCACTCTGAACTCTCCAGTTTCAGACTGCCTGGCTCTAGAGCAACCTTAGTCCTAGACATTTTACCAGAAAAACACATTGATACTAGTATTCTATAGCAATATTTTCATACATTAAACATTTCCAATGCTGCAGAACATTTTACAGTATCAGACTGCTTACTTCAAAACATTACTAGTAGACCTATTGCACTACTAAACAGAAGCCTAGGAAATAAAAAAGAAGGAATTTTTCATTTACCAACACTGGCTTTGAGAAACTTATTTCCAATTCTTTGGTCTGTTCCAATAGCTCTTGCTACTTCTTCAACATCTGCTCCTGTAGCTTCACACAGAGCACTGATTGAGTTGATGCTGCTGATTCTTTGGGCAAGGAAAGCATTAGCTGCCTGTAAATAAAAAGCATAGTCAAGAACTCCATTTTTCCAAAAGTCAAGATGTCCACAGACCAAAGGGAGCTGCTACTGAAAGGATTATTTTAGTATCTATGCAACACTTTTGAGATACAAAATGGCAACATAACTTGTTTAATACATAGATGCAAGTGAAAGGGATCTAAGCAAAACAATGTAATTCTTAACTTGCAGAGTTTGAACCATTTTATGATGGTAATCAGTTTCTGCAACACTAGAGGTTTACTCTTAGTAATGAATAACACAGCAATAGAAGTGAGAAAAGGACTTTGTGGAAAGTTGATATCATCTATTAGCTCAGCTGAGACAACTGGAAAAGATTCATATCCTTTGACATACATACTGGGTCCTCCCAGCCTCATCTGTCTTTCCTAGCTGCATCACTCAGTGCCAGGGAAATTCTGCTTCTGAGCTTTGTCTCACTTGCACCCTTTGCTCATTGCAGACAACAGCAGTAACACAAACCAGTTTAGAAAGTTCTGATGACCACGTGTTGGTTGTGAGGATTTTTTCTTTGGGCACCCAGTGCTCATACACAGCACAAAGAGCACGGACAGCTTTCTGTCCCTCTGGAGAGTCATCTCCACCAATAAGCACTCTGTCTGGGTTCTTCAGGTCCTTGATGGCTGTTCCTTCTGCAAGGAATTCTGGGTTAGATAGCACCTGCAGGCACAGAAAAAAAAAAAGAACAATGAGTAAAACCCAAAAGCAACCACCAGCCTTTAAATACACAACTCAAAAGATTATGTTTACCTGCAAATCCAAGTTAGGCTTAGTATTAGCATCAAATATTCTGCGAATGCTCTCTGCAGCACGCACTGGAACTGTGCTCTTCTCAGTGACAATTTTATAACCGTTTGAATTCTGTACAATTCTCCTAGCACAAGCTTCAATGTATTTCAGATCAGCTGCTCGGCCTTTTCCCATCCCATAGGTCTTTGTTGGAGTATTGACCTAATTACAAATACATGAAAGGGGAACGAATGTTACAGGTCGGTACCTCTTGTGTGAAAAGGCAAGGTGAAACTCTTAAGACTGACAGACATTTCCCTTCCCAGAGGAAGGAAAATGCTTCTACCCTCGAATTATTCTAGTTACCATATCAGATGAACAGCTATTAGCTTTCTCAATTACCCATTTTGTCTTCCAAAGAAAGCTCATTGGCCTCTAATCAAGATTTCAAGGATTTAAACAAGAGCAATTCCCAGCAGCTCTGAAGGCTTGGGTGAAACATAGTCCTTATTCTGGAAACACTAGCCATTTCTTCATGATTACAGCCAGCCTCCTTTTGTTACCTGTCCCACATGAGGAGTGTGGAGGTTCACACAAGAATCTTGCAGCTTAAACTCACTTTGCTGTGAAACCAAAATATAGAGCTGATAAAAACTGCTATACTCAAGTACTCAGGAAAAGGCAACATGAGGGAACACACGTCGTTTAGGTTAAGACAGAGGGTCCCGTTCATTACAAACTGAAAGAAGAAATTGCAACAACTTGTCAAACACGACAGCATGTTTTAAGCCAGGGACAGGTGGCACTACATGGGCTGTATTAGTGGCAGTCATCCAGCCACGTAGCATTCATTGTAGACTTGATGAATGGAGAAAAATACCATCAGAGAGAGCTCTGTACTACAGTGCTCCAACAAAGAGGAGCTCTCAAGAATAAAGGACTTCAGTAACAAAAAAGCCCTCAAATGTGGCCTACCAAGCCAAACAGCAATCAGTTCTTTTGGATTCTGCATAGAACAACCTTCTAGATTACAGAAAGTCACACTGTTCATATTTGACTGGATCCTCTCTCTAGTGGTGTAACAGCTTTGAAATACTAAAGCCATCCCATCTTCCACTAATACACTGTTTTTTAAAAGCTTCCAGAAATAAGTCATCTTTGTAAGCCAATAACCAGCATATGATTTTGCATCACTATCTAGGAACTTTATCAGGTATTACTAAGGTCCCACAGATTTCAGTAGTGCACGGCAATGACAGATCTGCAATACATTCTGCTCTGAGACCTGACACACCTAACCAAGTTAAACATCAACATGATCACTTTGACTTAGAACCTGTTCATTTGTCAAACGTGCTACTGGCTGTAAGGAAACAAAACAAAACAGGAAGCTTACTTAACACTTTTCCCACAGCAGACAGAAAGACAAGGAGAAATCTGTGACAGTGACATGACATTGCTAACTGAATCTACATAACAAAACAAGGGCATCTTCCTAAAACAGGAACATATTGATTTGATAAAGAAAAAAAAAAAGACAAACAACCACCTTCTCCTCCTAAACTTACAGAAATAAATACAAGATCAGCTTCTCTAATGGCATCATCAATACTGGTGGAAAAGAAGAGGTTTCTTCCACGACATGATTCTACCACTTCTTTTAACCCTGGCTGAAAAAAAAAACCAAGCAGAGAAACAGCAGTTAAGGTTAATACCATTAGAAGAACAGCAAACTGTATGCTCAAATAAATGGCATATAATTACAGATACAGAAAGACTTTCCTTTTTTCTCCCCCACTCAGTGCAATGTTTTCAGTCTGTCAGAAGTAAAACCTCTGTAGATTTACACAGTGAGAAGAGTGAGGCCCTTTCTTATCCAAAAGACTCCAAAAGCTGTCTTTAAACCTTCAGCCACACTGAACTGTTATTGGCACAACCAGATTTTTAGACACTGGTTATTCCCATGCTGAATTCTGTTACCATGAGCAACAATTATAGAAATAGCTGTAGAGTGAAATTAAGTAGACTCAAGAAGCAAAGTGTTACAACATTCCCTAGATGCAAACAAAAGAGGTAATCCCAGTTTTCCCTTTCCCTCAGCTACACATTCCATGATCGTACCAACATCAGATCTAAAATTGATTCAGCACAAAAAATAAACCCCTAAAGAAGGGGAAGAAGAAGTCTTCCACCAAATCAGCCAGCCCAGACCCAGTGAAAGACAGGCAGCAGAGACACACAGAAGATTAAAAAATCATATTGGGAAAATATTTTTCACTGTTAGTGTGGTCAGGCACTGGAATAGGTTGCCCAGGGAGGTGGTGGAATCACCATCCCTGGAAGTTTAAGAGGTTTCTGGATTTGGAGCTAGAAGATGTGGTTTAGGGGTTATAGTGGAGTGGCAGGTTAACAGTTGGACTTGATGATCTTAGAGGTCTCCTCCAACCTTGATGACTCTATGATTCTAAGACCACCCATCTTTGGGCCATATTAAGCTTATCATGGCACCACACCTACAGCATGGAAGAATCACAGCCATAATATGATGAGATTCTTTCCAGAGACACATACTTTGCCATGACACTTTTCCTTCCCTTAACACATCCACTCAGACAAGAGCAGCAGGAGGACCTGTGTACATGAGGAATCCTCTGTACTAGAATGGTCTAAAAAAAATTTAACTAGGATTAGCTGTCACAGATAAAAGAAGCCTTTACTTTTGGTTTGAAAACACAGTCATGCACTTTCACCTGGCAATCAAATCTCCAACTGGAGACACCTGTCATGAGATTAGATATTTGACTAAGTGCCAGAAGGCCAAAGGTTCACTGGATGGAGAGAAGAAAACAAAGCAGAAACTTTCTTATGCAAGACATTTTTACTGTCTCATTTTATATAAAATACCTGCTTAAAAGGAAAACAAAGGTCAGAACAGGCAAAATAACATGTGTTACAACCCACCAAATGTTCTAACTATGGTCTTACTGGGAATTAAACGAAAGGCAGCCCAAGAGACAGTTTATGACACCCAAAAGCAACAACCCAAACCAAAAACATACAAAAGCCTCATTGTGCAATGATTCAGTTTTACAACTGTCTGAACTAATGCTTGGCAGTTTTTGTACATTTTTGGAAGCAAAGGACACCATTCCAGGAAACAGATGTTGCGAGTTTGGGGCTTTTTAAAAAAACAACATGCCAAGACTAGCTCTCCTGTAGCTTATTCAGTCTAAGTGTTTACAGAAAACAAATTACTTGTTTTCATAACCTTTATTCATACCTCACGTGTTAATCTGAGCATTATACACCTTTTCCTTTGAATCTGTATGACAAAGGAGATCTATTCATCTTCACTCAATCACAGTGTAGCTTTGGTTTTAAGAGGAGAAAAAAAACTGCATTAGTGTTACAGCGAAGACAGGACCCAGGAGACTTTTTACAGCAAAAGACTAACTGTTAGTACCAGGCAGATGCCGAGTGTTTGGGAGGCAAGTGAGGATAAGTTTTCACTCCTATTAAAGAACTCAAATCTATAAAAACTATATCTCATGAAAAAATAGAGGAAAAAGGATCTATTCTTTCAGGGTGATAAGAAGTAGAAAATGAGAAGTGCTAAGAGAAGCAAATTTAGAAAAATGCTTTATCTATTTTCAGCTTGAAGTAATTCTGTAATGAAGGAGTGACAGTGTGATACATTCAAAAGATATTTTTATTTGGCTTTGCGTTCCTAGGCCAGATTGAAGGTTTATGGTAAAAGTGAATCAGGAACATGACTGTCCCCATCTTTCAACACAGCTGAAGTTGGGCAGCATAGATGGGATTTTGGCAGTATTCAGAATGGGAATCAAGCTTACCACTCAGTATTACACATTCACATTGTGCTACAACACAGCAGGTAACACCTGAAACTGAGCAGGAGGACTACATCATTACTAAACTGGGTCCCAAAAGAAAGTCAGCATGATTTAGCACAATTCACTATATAAAGAATCACACTTTTCCTTACTAGGCCCTTCATATAATCATTAATAGCTGCCTGCATCAGCCACATTGAGGTATTGCAAAAAATCTGGCTAATGAGCAGCAGTGACAAGCAGCTGTTCCAGAACACTCCTTTCTGAAGGACATCACTGTGCTCAGCTTGACACAGCTCAGGAGTGAGCTGTGGGGTAATGCCATGTGGCAGGAAGGAAGCAAATGCAACAGTGGCTGGAAGAAGAGACAACAGCAACATTTACCTCGTAGATGGGGAGTGTATCTGAATTCCAGGCATTGATTCTGGCCTCGTTGACATCCACCACAGTCACTTGGATATTGGGACACATTTGTGCAATAACACTACAGGTTGGCCCACCAACATAACCAGCACCAATGCAGCAAATCTTCTTAATCTCAAACATGATTGCTCTGGTAAAGAGGAGAAAGGAAAGGAAAATCAAGAGTTATCAATTAACATCCTGGTCGATAATACAAGGAAATCAAAGAGCACACCTTGAGAACTGTTCTCAGTTCTGGGCCCTCCAGTGCAGGAGGGACATTGAGGGGCTGGAGCAGGTCCAGAGCAGAGCAACGAGGCTGGTGAAGGGACTGGAGCACAAGTGCCATGAGGAGAGGCTGAGGGAGCTGGGGGTGTTCAGCCTGGAGAAGAGGAGGCTCAGGGGAGACCTTCTCACCCTCTGCAACTCCCTGACAGGAGGTTGGAGTCAGGTGGGGGTTGGTCTCTTCTCCCAGGCAACAGCAGCAGGACAAGAGGGCACAGCCTCAAGCTCTGCCAGGGGAGGGTTAGGTTGGCTATTAGGAAGAGATTTTTTACAGAG
Organism: Acanthisitta chloris; assembly: GCF_000695815.1. Taxonomy (NCBI): domain Eukaryota; kingdom Metazoa; phylum Chordata; class Aves; order Passeriformes; family Acanthisittidae; genus Acanthisitta; species Acanthisitta chloris. Next base: position 18,360 of record NW_008654912.1, read on the forward strand.
AGAGTGCTCAGACATTGGAATGTGCTGCCCAGGGAGGTGGTGGATTCACCATCCCTGGAGGTTTTCAAGCTGAGACTGGATGTGGCACTTAGTGCCATGGTCTAGTGACCAGGGTAGGGTTAGACTAGATGATCTCTGAGATCTCTTCCAAGCCAGTTGTTTCTATGATTCTAAGATTTCAGATCTCTCTGTGCTGCTGCAGGAGCACAGACTGATTAAGAACCCTCTCTG
>NW_008654913.1:0-5665 GCF_000695815.1 Acanthisitta chloris
TGCCCCTCGCCGTGCCCCTCGCCGTGCAGCCAGCAGTGCCAGCATTTCACACCTTTTTGAGCTGTGCTGCCCGAGCCCCACGGAACTGAAACCACGCGTATGATCTTAGCCTGCGGGTCAGGTTATGGTTATCATTATGACTGAGAACCCCCTTTTAAAGGATATTTACCTAACAAGATGATGTATCCAAAGTTACTCAAAAGTTAATTTTCAAATATATTTAGTTAAAACCCTCACTTTTGGAAAAAACACCATCCCACCATTTCAATAAAAATTTCCATAACTGAAAACTAAATATTTTTTCAACAGCTGTGTTGGACTAGTGCCTTCTCTTCCCCTCGTTTCACAGTATATCTGTCGTAAAGAAACTCATAATAAATTTTGAAAAATTTCTCTTTGATTTTAACAAACTTCCCCCACCCATGATTTTACTGATTCAAGTGAGAAGAGAATGACATGATTTAGCTTGCAAGAAATGCAGATCAACTGAAGCCATTTATCACTTAAGTTTATACCTCCTGGTATTCTTTGCCAGATTTCAGCTTTCTACCCTAATGATCATCTAAAAATAATACAGAATATTCTGCTATACTCATTCATTGGGTCTTAAAACTCTTAGAAGGATGTAGATATCAGTATTCCTATTTTATAGATGGGAAAAGCGAAGGAAGGAGAGGTAAAGCATCTTGTTCACTCAGCAGGCCCCAAAACATGGGACAAACTCCTATGACCTTTGTTACATGTCTTAGGGCAGTGTTGCTCCCACTTTCTGGCTCTGTGGGATATATATAGCTCTTTCTGGTACCAATACAAAGTTACACATCCATGGTCTTACCTTTGTAATTAACCTGGGTCTAAAAATGATGTCATTTGGGCATGATCAACCCATCAGGACGATTTATCTCATTTTTTGCCTGCTTTCTGAGCGAGAGAGAGTGCTGCAGGGGAGCTCTGGTAGTAAACAGAGATCACCAACCAATTGTGTCACACCAAAGTTCTTGTGACTTTAAGAAAGAACAAAAGGCTACCTGAGCTCAGCACGTAAAGGCTGAATATACACATGCTCGAGTATGAAGAGGGTCCTTTATAAGAGCCCAGGAACAAGAGCTGGTCTTGTAGACTGTACCAACTGTAAAGGACCTGAAAGCTGTTGGGTGAATTAAGGATGGAGCATGTTCCACTCCTGTTCTGCACACCCCAAAGGGCTGCTTTGTTGTGAACGCTGAATGTCTTTGCTGTTGTGGCTTTCCATCTGACACTTCATGTTATGTCAGAGCAGGGTTTTTGTGTGTTTAATATATTGGTGACTATGTGTTTTAATGAAGGTGCCCTGTATTCCAGAGCTAGCAAATGCACCATGTGTTTCTGCAGTCGCCAAGATAAGTAGTAATTTTTAAATAAACAGCAGTATAAACAGTTACATAAAACTCATGTAAATTGCTGGCACATAATTTTAGACTGGCTTAAGTTATGTAACTTACTTGTGGCCAAGTTTTTGCTTTTTTTTTTGCCTTTTTTTTTTTAATACTCAATTCATGCACTTTAAAACAAAGGGAGAAGTTTATTTTCACCTGTTTCTTTTCCACACGCTGTGTTTCTGTTATACTGAGCATGCCTTAAAGAGCTTATCAGAGAGATGGACAGACACAAAAGGCAGAAAACACCTCCTGACCCTATTGTAGATTCATTCAGGAAAACACCTTCTCCTGAGCCAAGTAAATAGCCCAAGCCACGGTAGAATTTGTCACTTCTCTTGACTTTTGTATTTGCTTGCACTTAAATTACTCACTGAGTTGCTGAGTGCGCTAATTACACTGAGGGACATGAGTTCTGCTGCTGCTTGTTGGGGAGTTCAGAACAGCACATGGAGCTGGAATTCTGGATTTTATTCCTGCATTTGCTACTGACTTGCTGTGTGACCCTGGGCAAAGCATTATGCCAGTATGGCTTAAGCAGCAAAGATTCTCTCTCCTTCCCCTCCTCCCCATGTCCAGGGCCTAGGCTGAAGCACCCAGTGATCTTAGACTGTGTTTCCAAGGATCTCTAAACAAATAATTGCACTGTTGCTTTCTTTGAAATATAAAGCTGAAAGAGAGCACTACCAGAAACCAACTTTTTCTGCCTGATCTTTATGAAGTCATTTTAATAATTTACACTCATAATGTCTTAGCAGCTTGATTTAGGGACTTTAAACACTGACATTCGTGTGAATAAACCCAGGATGAAAGAACCTAAACAAATATTTAGAAACATAAAACAAGTGAAGAGAATTGAACATTAGTGAAAAGCAGGATGTTGGTGAAGAGCATCACCAGCTCAGATGGAGAACATTGTTTGCAGTATTTAGTCAGTTCCTTCTTGCTGCCTTTAACTGTTCTTTCCAGCCTGATAAAAGAAAGGAACCCATTTTTTTCAGATTTGAGTTCAGGCTCTGTTCATGCCTCTCTCATCTTTGGAAATCCTCCAAAGAGTGACGGGGAAAGACAAGTCATACCAGCTGTAGGGAGTACTGACAGTGATCCCAGCATAATGCTTCCATTAGGAAAAAACAAATGTTTGGCACTGAGGAGTTTGTGCAAACACAGAAGTTAAAACAGACTAGTCATGGCCTGGGACTCAGATTTCTAGGTACGACTTAAATTAAAACCTGAGCTGCAAACTGGTCTAAGTACAAGTGTTCATTATTTCAGATTTTATCTATTATTTCAGTTATTTCTTTCAATTTATTCAAGGCTCTTTGTCCTCGGTCAGTGGGAACATCAGTGAGGCTGAAGAGGAATGAAAACAGATGCAAGCAAACAGCTCTGTGCCTACTTGAGGTAAACAAGGCACTGCTGTGGTGTAGAGGGGGAGAGCTGCTGTGGGTTTAAGGGCCTCTCAGCAGAATAACAGGCACAACTGTGCCAGGCAGGGAATGAAGAACAGCATTTCTACACTATTCCCAGAGATTACTTCTTCATTTGAAACTTCCATGGCTATAAATCTCCAGGATGCTTGTTTCAGGGATTATTTTTTAATAATCAAAGTCTTTATTTGCAGTAAATCTTCTCCCCAACAGCTGTGGGTTCCTTTACTTTTTACGCCTGCTAATAATAACCCATGATGCTAAGTAATCTTCCCTGTGGCCCTGTTCCTGGATGTTCCTTTGGCCCAGGCCAGAATACTCTGTTTTATGCCTTGATGTTTATGGGAACCATTATGACACCAGGCTGGGTGCCAAAGACCCATCTTTGCTTGATCATGGTTTCACCAGTTCATCTTATAGCAAGTCTGCATTATATAAATGATTTATATGATACTATTTTTATTGCATTTTAATAAAATTCTCACCAAGAGAAAATGAAAAAAAATTGGCCTTTTTTTCCTCAACTATTTGATTAGTGTTTTCTAAACACTAGCAATTCTTTATCTGTTTGCAATAAGGTCTGCTATTCCAGTACAAGAAGGATTTTTTTTGCCTTGCTACTAGTGAAAATGACATTTCTTACTAACATTTTATAAATAACTATGAAGATGTGCCATGTGGGAGCACACTGCCTCCCAATGTGGGCCAGTGGCTAAAAAGCTACAATGAATTGTAATAACAGCCAAGATTTGTATCCCAGTCCTGCAATGGCAAACATATCCCACTCTGCCAGTGGATAGGAAAGTGGGAGAAAATATGTGTTATAACTCTGAAAAGAGATTGGAGAGTAAATGGGGTCCTTATGCAAAGGTTTCATATCCTAGAAAGGCTTGGCTTGGGTTCTGCAAATTTCCCTTCCCAGTGGGTACATTTGACTCCTGTAATCTGCAACCAAAGTGGTGTGGAAGCTCATGTATGTAGGAACCACGTGTTTGTGTGAAGCATGGGCTAGGCTCAGCTACTTCCCAAAACACACGACATTAAAATCCAATCTAACGAGCAGCTGGGAAAATGCAAACAAAAAAGTAATCTAATCTATCACAACGTAGAAGGCAAACCAGAACAGTGCACAGAGCAGCGAACAAAGGGAGGAAATACACAGATCCTAATTCAAGTAATCTGTTTGATGGGATTCCATTCCTTTTCCTCTGCTTCTCCTCTAGTATAAAGAGGGACTTTGCTGCAGAGATGTTAATTAATCATATTTCAGGCTTTTATTTCTTTAAAAACTAATCCCTACAGTAACTTAAGGAGCTTTCACACCTCCCTAGCAATGCAGCCAGGTGTTGCAGGCAAAACTGTCTTGATTTGGGGAATTTTTACTTCATTTAATTTATTGCCAATTAACACAAACTTCTAATCATTCATTCACAGTGGGGAGAAAGAAAACATAAACAATTAACAAACATTTAAGTGAACACCTTTCCACTGCATTTCCCAGGCTCATTTGAGGCCAAACACCTATTTTCCCCCTTTCCTACACGAATTCCCATGTCTCCACCATGGACTTCCACTCGGCGAGGAGGTTTTTCCATCACATGGAGACCTATCCTGGTCAGCTCTGACACCTCCTGAGCTCCTCCCACACCTGCCATACTGCCCAACACAGTACTCAGGAGTGAGCCAAGAGGGTGCTCATGTGTGAACTCTGAGGGTGCTCAGATATGAGTCAAGGGCACCCTGTGTGAACCAGCTGAGAGTTTGTTAGCAAGTTACATGGGTGCTCATGCATGAGCTGATTGGGCACTCATGCATGAAAGCAAGAGACCCTGCAATTTATGCTCAATGCACAAGGTAAGAGCTTGAAGCTGATCCAAAGGCCTAATTCCAAATTTACATTCATTTATCAGTCTTGTGGGTCAGATCTAATTACTAGAACAGTATCAGTTTTTGGTGGGGAGGCAAACTGACTAAGATTTTGACCTTTTGTCCTTGTGAACGGTCCAAAAAAAGTCCATGCTGGACCATAGAAGACTTTAGATGAAGCAGTGAGAAGGAAAACTTTGCCACAAACCCTTTGAAGACATTTCGGTTTTGTTTAGGTCTTCAGTGAGGAAACATTCCCAAATCTATGAATCTAAAGGTCTGCTAAATCAGGAATCTCCTTCAAGACAGAACCTGATGGTCTTAAGTCTCAGTCCTGCCACTGACTATAAGGGATTCACCTATGAACTGGAAGCTGCAACACTTAGCCACGTGAAGCATTTTAAAAAACATTAATTTTGATAAGTCAAAGCAAATGTAAAGGATAAAGTAGTGTCTAAAACTCAACAACATCATGATAGGAGTCTTTTCTCTTAGACACCAAGGCAGACAGAACCAGTACCTGTATGTCTGGGTTTTCCCAGAGCCATTCATCCTGAGCTGCGGTTCAAAATCCTTGTAAAACACAAAGCAGTAGGAAACAATGATTCAACTGAGTAATCAGTGTCTGATCAACTGCATTAGTTAATTACACCATCACTTAATATGTGATCTGTGTTCAAAGGTGGTTTTAAATACAGAGCAAACTTAGAAAATAGAAATTCTTAAATTTTATGTTAAATCTAACACATACTACAGACATTGACGGCAGCTAGAAATAGAAAGGTTTGTTTTAACTTTTATACATTTCTGTACTTGCTAGGCATAAAAATAGAAGTCAAATTGCAAAGTCCTGTTAGCTACCAAAATGCAATGTGCAAATAAAGTGCCCAGGAGACCTAATAAAATGCCATAAATGAACTACTGTAAAAAATATCAGACCACACCTATTCAGCA
>NW_008654913.1:5680-6188 GCF_000695815.1 Acanthisitta chloris
TTCAAATGTCAAGAAATGTATTCTCTTTTCTTTTTATGGAGCAAGAACTGTTCTGAAGGAAGAAAGAATGAGTTTCAAAATATACAGAGAAACTCTGAATAATAAGTGAAAAGGATTTCAAGACCAAGTTGAGTGCAGAATGCTGCTCAATTCCCTCTTTTCTTTTTATGGAGCAAGAACTGTTCTGAAGGAAGAAAGAATGAGTTTCAAAATATACAGAGAAACTCTGAATAATAAGTGAAAAGGATTTCAAGACCAAGTTGAGTGCAGAATGCTGCTCAATTCCGCTGCAGACTGGAACAGGATTGAGCAGTGACACAGCATCTGCTTTAGAGGGATACAGTAGTATTAATATTGAAGCACCATGTTTTCATACCAAGGATTCACTTCTACAACCATTCATTTCCATACCCAAGGTGCTTCTAAAAGTCAAAGGAAGCATAGGCTTGCTGTGTTCTACTCTGACACTGCATATGAACAGCTAATTGCCACCAAAGAGGGGAAAAAA
>NW_008654914.1:0-8971 GCF_000695815.1 Acanthisitta chloris
CCGGGGCACCGCGGGGGTTTCTCCCGTCCCAAGTGTCCTGTCCCGAGCCACCTCCGCTGGGTTAGCGGGACCCGCTGACCCCAGCGCATCTTCCCGGGCACGTCACCTTGCCCCGCTGCCCTCGCGGCTCCAGCCGTGCTCCAGCTGTGCTCCAGCTGTGCTCCAGCTGTGCTCCAGCTGTGCTCCAGCTGTGCTCCAGCTGTGCTCCAGCTGTGCTCCAGCTGTGCTCCAGCTGTGCTCCAGCTGTGCTCCAGCTGTGCTCCAGCTGTGCTCCAGCTGTGCTCCAGCTGTGCTCCAGCTGTGCTCCAGCTGTGCTCCAGCTGTGCTCCAGCTGTGCTCCAGCTGTGCTCCAGCTGTGCTCCAGCTGTGCTCCAGCTGTGCTCCAGCTGTGCTCCAGCTGTGCTCCAGCTGTGCTCCAGCTGTGCTCCAGCTGTGCTCCAGCTGTGCTCCAGCTGTGCTCCAGCTGTGCTCCAGCTGTGCTCCAGCTGTGCTCCAGCTGTGCTCCAGCTGTGCTCCAGCTGTGCTCCAGCTGTGCTCCAGCTGTGCTCCAGCTGTGCTCCAGCTGTGCTCCAGCTGTGCTCCAGCTGTGCTCCAGCTGTGCTCCAGCTGTGCTCCAGCTGTGCTCCAGCTGTGCTCCAGCTGCGGGACCCCCTGCCCTGGCCGGGGCCACACGTTTGTCCCTGGCACGGTTGTGATCGCTGTGCACATGCCAAGTGTCGTGGAAGGGCATAAGTCTGAATTGCACGTTATAAATCTTTGCCCTTCGGAAACACGGGGCAGATTTCCAGCGGGGCAGAGCTCCCATCTGGCGCTGGCAGTTCTGAACAGGCAGGACAGACTCACAGACTGCAATCTAAACACCTGAAAATGAGACACATGCGTCATAGCTAATCACCTGGGGTAATCCTACTCGTGATCCGGTGCGAGATGCACCTCCCCTGAGGTCAGTAGGGACTGATTTATGGATAACTTTTCGGCTTCCATAGGCAACAAAAGCCAGTTTGTATCTGCAAGGTTTTCTGTGCATAGTTTTCGTTGTCTCGGTTTGCTTTGGTTTTAGTTTGTCTATTACTTCTGTGGGATTATAACATCAGAATGCTTTTGCAGTGATTGATTTATGCTTGATCTTTTCAACCACTAAATTGTGGCAAACGAGTTCCCAAAGACAGAGAGGAGCTATGGCCCTCCCTGCCCTTGCTATGAAGTTTCAGGGTACACCCCTTTCCCACCAGCAAAGTTCTCACTGTGGTCAGGGGAGGTTTAAGAGCAACACTGGAGCAAGAGTTTGGGCTACCTCTCCTTAGAAACACACGAACCAGAAATGTTCTCTTGCCAGCATGGCTCTACCACTAGTTTCCCCCCAAATCTTACATCATCCTTGTCCCTGGACATGCAGGTCTGAACTGCAGGAGCCTCATCACACATACGACTGCTTGTTCACAGCAAGGATCTAAGGGGCAATGCTTGCCTCAATCGGGACTGAAACTTGTGCCATCTTTGTCACTGAGAGTGAAATTCTTGGGTGTATGTTTTGAGAAAGAACTCAAGTTCTTTCCTGTATACTCAAGGTGTCCAAACAGAGCTGGTTCACACAACAACTTACCCAAAAAAGAATGTTCTCAAAAACTGAGGGATAGCAATAAAGCACATCTGATTACCAGGGAGCACTTCCCTGTTAGAGCAGCTCATGCACAGATGTGTAAGAGTGCACTGAACATCGTTCCTTAGTTCAGTGCTTCGTGAGCACATAGGGCAGGCAAATGTCTTCTGAGAGTGAACCTGTGCAATGAGCTGAGAGCTGTCATGAATTTAGTAATGAGATTGAGGCTTCATTCCTATATTGAAGAATCTGTCTTAATTTGTTCCTTCAGCCTTTTCCTTGGAGTTCTATGGCACTGCACCTTGTAACAACACATACACACATTCCTTCATGCTTCTTCGTTCGTGTTTGTTCCAGTTTCTAGTGCCTTGTATCTCTGAGGCTTAAGAACTTACAAAAACCCAACTCAGACATGATTTGTTTGCACTAATTTGAAATCTTGAGATGAGTGAAGGTGCACAATTATCAATAAGAGAGGTCTGATTGAACATCACCAATTAATTTCTCTGTGAAAGCTGTTGATTAACTCCTTGCCACATGCAAAAGCCACTAGCAAAAGCAGATATTATATAGATTTTTTCAGTGGGCAATAGCTTTGTGTTTAGAGTTGGTAAACAAAAACAATTGAAACGTATTGATTGTTGTGGATAAAAAAAAGGGTTTAAAACATTAATGAAAAATGGAGACATTTTCCTTGCAGTCCTAACATCCTTGGCTTTGAAGGCATTCCTAAAAGACAACCCTGGGCACTTCTGATGGAACATTTTAATTTTCAGCCAGTTTTGTCCCCTTCTCTGACGAGGGAAGATGTGAGTGTTGATTCTCCACAAAGTGCATGTCACAAGAAATGTCTCATGGAAAATCCCAACAGCTCTTTCAGCTGAGTCTCTTGATATGTGAGATACTTTTTCCTGAGAATCCTGGGTGATTACAGCAACATTTAAAGTGGGAGAAGAGCCTTCCCAGGGTCAGAAAACACTGTGAGCCACAAAATTTTGTAGCCCTGTCTCCCTCTAGTAAGACACAGTAATAGAGCAGCTGTACAGTTATGTCATGTTTCAAATATAGTTAAGTCATGTATTAAAACACTTCAGTGCATTTCTGTTTAAAATATGAGTCTGTGATTTGAAGTATGTATATTTGTATCTCTTGGAATTAGCTCTTTTATCCGTGGATACACTCTCACCATGCTCGAAGACGAGAGGGCCATTTGATTTCTTCTTTTTGGAAAGCAGAAAGAAATACAGTGTTTTATCACAGAATAACCAGAGCTGGGAGGGACCCTTGGGGCTCACCCAGCCCAACCCCTGCCCTGCACAGACATCCCTGACAGTCACACCCTGTGCTGAGAGCATTGGCCAAACACCTCTGGAGCTCTGTCAGCCTTGGGGCTGTGACACTGCCCTGGGAGCTGTTCAGGGCCCAAACACCTCTGGGGAAAGAAGAACCAGTTGCTAATCTCCAGCCTAACCCTGCCCTGACACAACTCCAGCCCATTCCCTGGCTCCTGTCCCTGGGCCCAGAGAGAAGAGCTCAGAGCTGTCCCTGCACTTCCTTCCCTGAGGGAGTTGTCCCAGCCATGAGCTCTGTGCTCAGTCTCCTCTTCTCCAGCTGAACAGCCCAAGTGCCTCAGCCACTCCTCACGTGCCTTCCCCTCAAGGCCCTTCCCCATTTCGTTGCCTCCTTTGGACACTCTCTAATAGCTTATTCTGCCAGCCCCAAGCAAACCCCTTTGCCCCTCCCAGCCCAGGACTGCGGATGATCAGATGGGAACAAAACCAGCACCATCCCTCAGCTCCTCAGCTGTCACCAGCCTCTCTCTGCCATCCATCACTAGGCAAAGGTAAGAGCAGCAAGTCCTAAGCACCCTAGGCTGACACCATGAGTTTTCTCACAGAAAGGGACTTTTACAGAACACCTCTGAGCCAGCCCAGTTGTCACTAAACACAAGGTGGCTGAGTTTTATGGGGGGGTAAGACAAACACCTTTTCACTCTGTATTAATAAGAGATGTGTCTGGGGCACATTTTCCTGCTGCCGGAGACTGGAAAACCAGTGAGAGCTGCTGCAAGGAGATCACAGGCAAAAGGTACAATGTGTGCAAGGCTTAGGTGATTGCTGTCACTGCTCCCACCCCTCTGCCAGTGGAGGTGACACTGCTTTGATTTATGGTGGCCAAAGGGCAAAAATGAAGCAGTGACTGTGGGAGGCAAAGGTAAGAAGGAACAGGAAGGAGCTCAAACTCAGGCAGAAATGCAACACTTCCATTTTGGAGCCCCCAGGAGAGCTGTGTCCCAGGACTGGGGTCGCTCCCCCCAGCAGCTCTCGGGTCGGAGGGTGATTGACCCGCAGGGAGTGCTGAGCAGCACCACGGGCAGTCCTGTTTGCAGCCACAACTGCAAACCAGCTGTGTCCAGGGGGGAGTATCAGACCCTTGGACACGAGATCAGTGAGTTCACCCCCAGACCTGCACTCCAGAAGATACATGCACACCCTGCAGGCAGAGTTTTAAGTCAGGGCTTGAGCACCGCGCAGCGAAGGTTTCAGTAGAGGCAGACTCACATCACTTCTCTGTCTCTTATTCTCTCCCACCACTGCTCAGCATCCTTTCCACCCCTGTAATTCCCTGCTGTTTGCTTCATTAAACAGCTTGGCATCTTCGCTAGAAAACACCTCCCTCCTAAAATCAATCTAGCTCGTTCACAGATGTCGTTAGTGCTCTTTGTGTTGTGGCAGAATTTGGAAGCCACACGTGTGCCGCTTTCCAGGTGGAAGAACCACCCTGGATCTCAGCAGGACTGTGTAATTTACATCACAGCTATTCAAGGCAACATATGGGGAGCCTTGTCAGAACAAAGAGGAGAAGCAAAGTGATGGAATACACTGAGAGAAGAGATGAAAGGGAGGACAAATGCACTACAGGCAGCAGTGGCGTGAAGAGGGAGAAGCCACAGCCTGCTCCTTGCCCTTCGTGCCCTTTTGTCTCTACAGTGCATCTGTGCCTACACCAACTCCTTCTCTCATACACACATGTAAGAAGAGAAAACCCCAACCCTAGGTTGGTCCCTAGCGTATTTAAGTGTGTGTCAAAACGTGGAGACTGAATATTTTGATTTCAAAATGATCTGTTTAACATGTTGTCTGAGGGATCAAATTAATTGCATCATGTCAGCTGTCAATCACCCAGTCTGCCTTGTCCATGGCTGCAAATTGTGCAATCTGTGAAGGACTGACTGAAAACAACGTCTTATCAGTACATCCTGTGGACTAGAAGAGATCTTAAATGGTCTTTCCAGTGGAGTTACTGGTGAGTGGCTGCCGTGTTGCCTTTCCCCAGGAGGAGCCAGAGCTCCTCACAGCTGAGGTGTGTGTGGGTTTCTGTGCTTTGCAGAGCTTAGAGCCTTTCCCATACCCTTAGCATGCAGCTTTGCAGTTCAGCCCTAGATGGACAGGAGACAGTGAGAGGAGACTGCTGGAGCACAGTCTGTCCAAGGACTCCAAGAGGTGATTGATTGGCTTGTGCTGTTCAGGCACAAGAAATAAGCAAATCTCAGAAAACTGATAAATGTGCCTATGTGGATTACTGCAGTTTGTTTACTTCCCCTCCTAGGTATTTTCAGGCCTCCTTTGGTTTGCTCTGGAGCTTCGTGAGCTCCAGAGCAAACTCTGCTGGAGTTTGCAGGAGCTCCTTTCAGAGCTTAGATGGGAAAATGGGCCCATTTATCAAGACAGTTCCCCTGCCAAGGACAAACCCTTCCACTTAATAGCCATCAGTCACTACACCACTGCAGGTGTGGTGCTTTGTCCTGTCACTTTCTAAAGGGCTTTTTACAGGGCAGACACAAAAGGTAAACATCTTCCAAGCTTCAAAGGGAGCTGCAGTCTGCCCTGTGTGTGTGTGTGCAGAGACAGACAGGCTGTATTTCCTTTGCCTGACTTTGGGAGTTAGCACAGGCTATTGGCTACTCCCAACCATCTTATTTGGCTAACAAGAGAGTTAAACAATGTAGATGTGGTCAAATCCTGTCTTAGTGTTGAGGTCAGAGAATAAATCTGAGCCCAGAGATGCTGAGTCCTCTGTATAAATGTAATTGTCTGACCTGGTAATTGTCTGACCTTCTCGAGATGTTCACCCTGACATGAACAGTTCTATACATGTACTAGTTCTGAGTTGGACTGAGCCTATTTAAGGATTTTCAGCTGTGGTTTAGGGAGATGAGTAAGTTTCTGTTACACTACAGAGCTGTTTAACTGACCTGGGCCCCATGAGTGTTGTGTGTTCTCTGACACAGCTGTTGGTGGTGAAGTCAGGCCCTGTCCTGCCCTTTGCCTTGCAGAGTCCATGCAAAGCTCCCCAACACCCTCTGTGCTCCACAGAACAACAGACAGCACTCACAGCGCTCTCGGCACGACCTCTCCATGTACACGAATTTATCCTGAAAGTGATAACAGATTTCTTCTAATCTGATTGACTCTGAAGATTAAATAACATCTTGGATAATGGAAGCAAAACAGCTTAGCTGTTCTGAGCAATTATGCCAATTCCAGAGCTATACCAAACAAATAAACATGAGCCCCAGCATTCAAGCCTGTTAGGTCTCTGTTGCAACAGTGACATTAAACAGAGTTACAGATGCAGTCAGATCTTATCACACTGGTGTTGCAGCAGCTGCTCTGGACAGGATCACACAGTTATCACAGGGCTTTGCTGGGAAACAGCCCAGACAGAGCAGCTCCAGCCCTGCCCCAAAACACTAGCTCAGGTGCTAGCAAGATGCTCAGCCCCAGCTGAGAAAGAAGACTCAATGAGCAGAAAAGAGCTGGAGCATTGGAGATTTTAAGCATTAATCCCACATGACTGTTCTGTGTCCAGCCAGGGAGTTCCCTGTCAGAAAATAGTCTTTTACCTATTTCTTGTTATTTTCCATCTTTGCAAGTACAACTGGTCCAGCAACCTTGTCTAAGGCAGCCTCTCTATAAACCTTAGGTTAGGGCTTTCTAGGATCCCTTTTACAGGGAAAAACAGAAAGGGAAAAGCTTCCTGGGTTTCTGAAGTAGATACCCAAGGCCATTAGGGTTTTACTAGAGGCTGAGTTGTGTGGTGGTGAGCTGCACCAAGGGATGGGCTGTGACTGATGGCTGTGAGAGCGCCAGGGAGGGAAGCTGAGCCCTTGTTCCCACACTGGATCTGCTCTGGAGCCTCCAGTCTTCTTTGTCCAGGACAGGCAAGTCCCCTGGGTGCTGCTCAGAGAGATTCCATGCCCAGAGCCACTCTGAAGGATGCATGGCCAGGGCTGGCCCAGGGCTGGCTCCTTCTGCCCTCCACCTCCTGCACCCTCCAGCCTCAGGCAGGCACCGTGTGGTCTCCAGCACAGACAGGTCACCCTGTGGCCCAGGCACTTTTCAGACATTTCAGATGAAATGAGCCCTCTCCTGCTCACACAGATGGGGCAGCACTCGGATTAGCACCATCTCCTGTCCTGAACTAAACCCCCTGAGGTGGAAAGGCAAAGTCCAAATGCTGCCGATGCTCCGTGGGATAGGGCAGTTCTCCAGGGCAAGAGTGGGGTGTGCACCCACCAGAGTCCCTGCAAACCCAGCACTGGCTCTGCCCTCCTGTGCTTCCTCGTGGTGCTTGGAGCTGCCATGGGTCTGATCTCAGCACAGCCAACATTCGCTCAACCGATTGTGAATCACTTGAGGCTTGCACAGACCTGTTGAGACCTGGCAGACCACAATGTTCCTGGTGTTTCTTTCCCTCCTCCTTGAGCCTGCTGCTCCAGCCAAGTTAAATCCTGTGGGCACGGCAGGGCGAAGAGATAGGCTATAGATGGTGGAAAATAATTGTGAACTCGTAGGTGTGGTGTAAAATGCATTGCATCTTGCTTCCTTAAGCTAATAGTTTGTTTCCATCTTCACAATTTCTCTCTATATATTCTGTTCATCCTGAGAAATTGTACTTTTTAACAACAAACAACGAAAATACAAACCCACAACCAAACAAAAAGTAGCTGATGCTTTGGCTATTTGTGTAGCTGAGTTTCAGAATGATGTGCCAGTCCTGAAGTGCTGTCAGCACACTGTGTTGGGTGTTTTCCCCATACTGTTCCATGTTCAGCTCTTCATAATTCTTTGAATTTAGGTCTGCTGGCTGAGAAAATCCTGTGGCAAACAGAGGATCTTCAGATGGCAAAAAGCACAGGTAATTCACACCTTTAAGTGAGTAAGTATGAGTATACACTGCAGCAAAGTGAAGAAGAGTGCCAGGATCTGTGGGTTTGCTGCTCATGGTTTCCTTGGCCAAGGTTATTAATGACATTCTTTAGACACTTAATTGTTTTTTAGCTGAAGCCTAACTAGAAGATGAGACCACCAAGACTCCTTTTATTCCATTTTACATATGAGGGCAATGTGCACCTTCGAACAGGGTGCAGACACATACAGATCAGATCATGCTGTCAGGCATTTAAGGAGATTTTCCTGTTTCTCCTCAAATATGCTGAGAAATTGATGTGTAGTATAGCCCATAATTAAGTAGGGTGGAAACCAGAGTGTTTTCTCAGCCATGCTCATAGGTGTATAATGGTGGTAAGGGTTCCACACAAGTGACCTGCTGTGTGCAAGCAGGAGGCTCCTTCTAATGAGCACAGAAGCAGGATGGGCTGTAGGAGAAGAAGCAGATGACAATGGGTGTAATGAAACCATATGAAAGACAATGCCTGGTCAGAGCAGAGATCCAATAGCCCAGGGTCCTGACGGTGGTGGGGCCTGGAGTGGGTGCTGAGCTCACTCTGGAGCTTGGCTCGTGGTTAGACATGGGCCACATAGACCTGGATTTGGTCTTTAAGGTGGAAAGGAGACAGAGTTTAGTGCTGAGGTGATAAAGGATGTCCCTCATGGCTGTGAGCCTCTGAGTCAAACTTCAGTGTTCCTCTACCACTGCATTTTCTGTGTAGCTAAAATGTCATCAGGTAATGAGTTAAAATGCCTAAATTCCACTTTCTGAAAGAGCAAACAAGATTCAGAACTGACATCTGAGCAGTGCACAACAGTACAGACCTTGCTGTGGTGTGAAGAGGTGAGTTTTGCAGGATGTATCCCCTTCAGCACTCTGCTTTGGCAGCTTATCCCTCGGAGGCTGCAGGAGTGGTGAGGTTTTACACAGAGGCTTCTCCTCGGTGCTGCCTGGAGGGAGGGAAGGATTGGTTTCCAACAGTGAATGGGGAGATGAAGGTCAGGAATAAATTCTGTTTACTGAAACATATTCTGGTCCTTAATCTGGTCCTGGGTGAGCTCACTCTCCTAGCAGAGTTTAGAGAAAAAAAGGGGAAAAACCTTGGCAACTCAATTGAAATGATTGGTGGCGTGTGTA
>NW_008654914.1:9000-16260 GCF_000695815.1 Acanthisitta chloris
AGTACAGGAGGGGTAAATACAGGAGAAGATGAATTTTACTTTCAAAATAATAACTGTGTCCTGGTCAAGTATCCCCATAAATCTGTAATATAGCCTAGGGTTTGAGAACTAAATCCTTCTTCTTCCTGAAATAAATTTTTGAGACATATTTCCAGAGCTTTGTTTATGAATCTAACAGGAAAAACATGACTGGTTTGTACAACCTTATTCAGCTAACTAAAATTGTGCCTTTCATCACTCATTTGACTTCCTTGGAAAGATCTCCCTGACACCACTAAGTTGTTATTCAGCACCACACCTCACATTTTGTGGCTCACTGAGATGGTGCATTTCTTTTCATTTCCTGAGCATGGCGATCACAGAGCCATTCTGAGTTCCCAGTGGGGTGTGGACACCATCCTCCTCAGGAGTGTGTGTGGGCAGTGTCTCTGCCTTTCCCCAGCACACAGGCACAGCTCTTGTCCTGCTCAGGTGCTGCCAGAGCCCCAGGCAGCACTGGTGCCAGCCCCTGCAGCACTGGGCTCCTGGCTGCCCTGCAGGGCATCACTGGCCTGTGTCTGCCAATTAAGTCACAATCACAGTCGCTCTGGGCAAGTTTTCCAGCCAGGTTTTGGTGAAACAGTGGGTGGCACAGAAGTGTTTAGCAGCAGGGGCAGTGGCTGCCGAGGCTCTCAGGACCTGTCCGTGCTCTGCCCAGCAGAGCTGCTGTCACTGGTGAGAGGGCTGGGGTTGGGGAGCAGCTCTGCCTGGGGCTGGGTGTGCCAGGAGGAGCTGGGGGAAGGAAGGAGATGTCAGTGGCTGTCAGTGTCTGGATTCTCCAGAGGAGAGGATACAGGAGATGGAATGTTGATTGCTTTCCTGGAAGATGCCCTCTAATATGGGAATGGCCTATGAGTGTTCTGCAGCCCTACAAGCTTCATTTGAAATTCAGAACCAGCTTTTCTCATCAGTGCACAGCAGCCAGAGTGACTTTTCATTCCACGTTTCCCCACAGACTTTCTCCAAGTGTTAACAAGTGCTTGTCTGGTTGAAGAAACCACCCCAGAAAAGGCTGCAGAGGCACATTGTGCCACAGTTTGTGTCAAGAGAGTGTCCTGGGAGCCAAAATTAACTTATATTTCTGCAGTTTGTTCTCTCTGTGCTTTGCATTTTAAACTACTTCCATGTACGAATCCTTCGCTGCCTCAGCAGGTCACAAGTATTCAGTCTCTGGGTTATACACACATAAACACTGCATGGAGAGAGCAGAGGTGAAGAGCTCTAGAGTGGCTGCCCAGCCCCAGTGGCACTGCAGGTCAGGGTGTTGGTGGCTGAGATGGAACAGGAGAGTATTTGGAGCTGCCTTAGGCTCTGTGTGGATACCTGATGACAGTCACGAAGTGTACAGAGAAATTTACAGTTCGAAGGATGAGGAAAATGATGGAAAAATGAAGAAATTCACTCCAAGTGACACAACAGATCGAGGCAGATCCGGAAGGAAGATTCCAGGACCACGAAGCATCCTGCAGCATCCATCCTGCAGCACACTGCCCTCTCAGCACCACTCGAGCGACAGCTGAGGGAAGAGCTTACCCTTCCCTGCCCCTCTGATTTCCTGCCAGAGGGTACCCGGGGCAGAGACCTGCTGCTCTGGGGCTCCCAGCCCACCACTCACACCTCGGCTGGCAAGGCTGGCGAGTGCAGTGAGCTGTGAACAGGAGTCTGCAAAGAGCAAGTGTCCCTTGTCCTCTGCACCACTGGGCAGGGGTGGGCAGAAGTCCCCAGTAGCCCCGAGTTGCCCCAGTCCACCTTGCTCTAATCCCTTTGCAGCTGCTGAGGGCAGAGCAAGGTGCTCTCCCCTGCAGCCTGGCACTGACCTCCCTGCTCCTGCAGCCCTCCAGCTCCTGCTGCTTTGGGCACATGGCTGAATACAGTGCTGAGGAGTGAGCCAGCACGGAGCTGATTCACTCTGCCTTGAGAAACAGCTTGCTAATTATCTGCAGATACCAGTTTGGCCGTTAGCTCCAGGGAGAGGAGTCAACATTTTTCTGATGAATCCATCAATGGAAGTCCTTTCTGAAATGCTCAGTTCCTCTCTCTGCCCTGGAGATGTTTGATTGCCCTGGAGATTTGCCCTGCTGCCTCTGGCCACTCTGGTGCTGCTGAGCCTTTACTGAGCCCAGAAGTTTGTATTTTTAATGAACAAAGGTTTGCTGATTGCCTCATTAAGCTTTCACGTACCTTCCACCCCATTTTCTTCCCTGGCAAAAGACTCTGTAATCCCATACAGTGATTTTAAAAAGACAAAAATGGGGATTTCAAACAGCTTTTCCTGTAGCTAATTTGCCACGAAGAGCTTTTAAAAACTTGGGACGGTTTTGCGTTTTGCTGGTTTGTTTCTTTCCTTTTCTTTTGTTTTTGTTGTTGCTTTGTTTTAGTCTTTTGGTGGTTTTTTGTGTGTATTTTCTTTTTTTGTAGTTTTTTTTTTTTAGGTAGAATTGCCTATGGTCATTCACTCCACCGTTTTATGCAGCAAATGTAAGCCAAATTCTTGCTGCTGCACACCCAAAATAAAGCGAAGAGATACTACAGAGTTCAGCCTTTGAAGGGAAACGGTACAGTTTTTATCAATGAACATGTTGGCTGAAAAGCTGTTTTAAATGTTTTTTGATGCATCTTGTTCTGCTCTCGTTGTTTTGTACCTATTCACAGTGTTAATCTTCAACAGTTTATCTGATTCTGGTCTGGATATTTTCTTATCAAAGGGAAAAGAAAAGAGAAGTCCTTTACACATGCCAAACAGCCTTTTCCAGAGGACCATTTCCTTTATCCCCCCAAAATCAGGCAGGGGAGCTGAGTCGCTTCCAGAAGGAATTCTGATGTCACTGTTGTAAAAATATACATCTTTCCACTGGTGAAAGTCCATAAACTTGGAAGTTCTCAAAGCTTTTCTACCATCAGATAAAAACCTGTGAAGAACTGCACTGAGGTGCTTGTTTATTATTCTTCACTTCTGACATTTCATGACCCCACACAGAGCAGGTGATTAATTTTATCAGTGCTAATTCCAGCCAGATAATCAAACCGAGTGTGAGTAAAAGCACTGCCACTGTGAGACAACATCCCCTCAGAGACCTCACTCCCCTTTCCCCTTCTCGGAACCTTCCTCTGCCTCCATCTCTGTCCTCCACACCCTGGTGCCACTGTAAACACATGACACGGCAAGGCTGGGGGGTAATCCTTTATGAGAACCACTTCTGGATTTGGAAGAAGCAGATAAGCTTCCAGGAACATGAGTCCTTCTTTGGGTATAAAACTTAGAGGTAAATCCTGGCTGCCCTGGCTTTAATTAGATGTGTAAATCATTTAGGACAGCTGAGAGTGGTTGGGCAGCCTGAGCCTCAGGAGCAGAAAGGGGGATGCCAGATAAGATGAGAAGGTGATTATCACTTACTGCAGAAAAGAAATAAAAGCCCTGGTAATGTATTGCCGGAGGAGCAGGGGAAGGCTGATGGGGAGGGAGCAGAGAGCCCACAGCGTTCCATTAAAAACGTCTGGTGACTCAGAGCTTTATGGCTGTGAGCTCCAGCATCATCTTTCCAAAGAGATTTGTTTACCAACAAGGAGAAGCAGCAGAGGAAGCAGCAGAACAGGCAGGAGAGCTCTGGGCCGCAGGGCTGGGAAGCAGCTGCAGGGGCAGGAGGCACCACAGTGGTGGAGAGCAAAGGGAAGAACCTCTGGATGTGCAGTGAGCCACTGTCTGAGGTGGATCCTCAGCTGGGCAGCTGTGGGACCAGCACAGCACAGAGACTCTCACGGCTACACCAACCTTGCAGAGTTCTCTCATGTGACACTGTGTGAATGTGCCCAGAGGAGATTTGCCTGGAGCAGCTAAACGGGTGAGAGGGAAATTGTTTGTAAGATAACAGATGTAATAAAGGTTATTGAGATGTATCTTAGGGAGAAAGCATCATTGCAGGGAGGCTGTGAGATCCACGGTCCGACAGCCTGTTCATTGCAGCACACTGGGCACTGTACATCACCATAGCTGCACCACATGATATGCCAGTGCTTCCAAAAACCTCTGCACTGCTGTTTCTCTCTTGTCTCCATAGGCTCCTGATTCAGGGACAAGATCATCCTGTGCTAACAGAGACTGGAGCATGTGATCCTTGAAACGATTTTGGTAGTTACAAAGCTGTAGAAAGTCTCCCAATAATGTCTATTCTATAGATTATCTTCTGACAGTAACTAAAAGCCATTAAAAAGCCTTATGAGTCAACACTTTGGCACAGCTCTGCTTGTAACCCACCTCCCTGTGGAGGCTGACTGTGCCTTACATTCTGACATTGAAAGCAGCACTGGCTCTTTAGGGCTTAAAGCACAAGAGCACAAATAATTTACTCTTGTTTGAAGAAGACTTTCAAATGCTTCTGAGGTGGCTCTGAGGTGACTGTTCAGTGCCTGTGGTGTGAGAGCTGGGGGGTAGCCAGGGCACTGCCATGACTGGGCAGTCAGTGGCCTGGATACCATGGGCTGTGTAGTTTCACTAGTTTTCTGCAGATTTCTGCGGTCTCCAAGAATTTTAATTCTACATAGAACACCTACCTTCCCATGCCAGCAGGGCTAGGACTGAGCTTCTGTCACAACTCCTGCTGCCTTACAGACAAAACCAGAGCCTAGAGCAGTGATCCAAATATTTAACAAGGCAAAGAAGTCAAAATCTGATGCTTTTGCACTTCAGGAGATGTGCACTGAGAAATTTGAAATGGAAATCACTAGTTTTTTATTTGTATTTCTATTTTCTATATATTGTGCTTTAATAACTGATGTTTCACATGCTATATTTTGACCTCCTTTGCCCTGGGACCTTATCCAAATGCATCCAAAGCATTCCTTGCAAATGGAAGGGAATGATAAGTGAGACAGCAGTGTAATTTTTCCCTTTTGCAGATGGACAGAACTCACGTGCTAAATTCGCGACAAATTTCAGCTCAGTCACTGGATCCCTGTTAAGATGCTAAGGAATTGAGGTTTTGTGATACCTTCCCCAAAGTCACTGCAAAGGAAGTCATGAAACATTCATGTGAGTAAATTGCAGCTCCACACCCTATTAGTCATGGAACTTGGAAGTCCTTTGAAATCTAGAGTGTATATGAATTATTGAACAATGAGTGAAAATGGAAGAAAATGGGGACTATAACTTGTGCTTCCACCACTGGTGCAAATTGCTACTCTGGCCCTGTAATTTCAGGGCAGTGTTGAAAGAGCAACAGAAACCTGTAATATTTCAAGCCAGTAGGATCCTTATTACATGGCAAAGCCAGAAGACAGAGACAGATCAAAGATGGTAAAGAGCTTCCAAAGGACTGTGGAGGGTTCTGTTTAGCACCACCTGAGCTCATGGCTGGGCTGAGTTCTGCACCTCTGCAGCTGGTTATTCTTCCATCTGCTTGGTAGAGAAGGACACCAGATTTTGCTCAGGACAGCTGAGGCAAGCTGAGAACAAAAGTATCCTCTAGCATCATCCCTGGCAGTGGCTGCAAACGCTGCCCAAGATCTGTGGGATGAAAGAGGCCAAGTGGAGCTACAGAAACATCTCAAACACTTTGAATAAGTGTTGTTAGATGAAAAGGAGTCTAAAATGCATTTAATCATCCAGCAAAACTCTCTGTTGTCCAGGAAAAGAGAATAGCAGAATATCCATTCAAAGTATTAAAGATCACAGTGAATTTTGGAGGTACCTGTAGACTTCTCATAGTGCAGAGATGGGCACTGCAGATCAGCTATGCAGAGATACAGATTCAGCTTTTAGAATGGGTCTGTGAGGAACCTTGAATTTTGGAAAAGGTTTTTGTTCCTATTTTTTTTAACTTATTCCCAACATAGTTTTTATGTAGCTATTTACCCAAACAATTTTAGGACCTTTACGGTTGACTCCTTTTCTTGGTATGAAGTTCTCAGTAGCACTTTTTTAATCCCTGGCACCCAAGTCTCATTCAGTGTTCTGAGCTCCTCACACCAGTGGCTTCCCTCATTAGCTGTGTCATACAGATTTCCCTTTGTAAACCGAATAATCTTTAGTGTGAGCTCTGGTGGTTGATCCTTGCAGTGAATTTAGCCCCACATGAAACTAAACTTCCTTCTGTGGCAGCACTTTTACAACAGCATCTCATGTTAACAAGACCAGATACAAATCCTCTCTTTGTTCAGCAATGTGTCTCAGTCACAAACTGAGAGCCAAAAATTTCTTGGCTTTCAAACCACATATCTGATTTTCATGTCTAATTGAACAAAAACATTTTCATTGTCTTTTATAGTATTTATCTTCCTGTATTGTTAATATCTTTCCTAGTAATCTCCAGGAATCTCTTTCTGTGCCATCAGCAGCACTGAAGAGATTGCAGCATTCTGCTGTTTACTTCTCTTCTCTCATTAGCATAAAAGCTTCAGTACCAGAGATCAAATCTTGATTCCTATTTAAGTGTGTTTTGGCTTTCTCCACAGTATTTATCTTTGCATTCTGAAGAGTGGTTCCAATTCCCAGATTTTGACTCTTTGAACTGTTTGTACATCTGTGTCTCAGTTGTTTGTCACTGGTATCTCTAGTGTCCTACATGGAAACTCATTAGCTGTACCTTCTGTCTGATGACTTTTACAAGAACCATCCTTTCCCCCAGCTCTGCTTCTGCTGCTTCATTTACCATTACTGTGTCCTTACCTTCCTTCTTTCCCTTTTTGCCTTCTTTCTGATTAATAACAAGATCCTCTACCAATCTCCTCCCTTTAGCTCAGCAACAAAACTTCACAGTCATGCACAGACCTTTCACACAGCCTCTGATAGAGTTCAAGAGAAGTCTTTTCTCTGCAAGTGCTTTTTGGTGCTTTCTAATGGACAAAACTTCTCCCATCAATCCTTGTGCTCACTTTTAATATTTATTGTTTTGACATGTCACTTCATTAAAACCAGCCAAGCTACAAATGTCTGCTGGGAAATGAGTTTTCTAACCCTGTCTATACTAGAAATGCTTCTTGGCTGTTTTCTCTGAGAGGATATGATCCTTCAGCTGGAAAAAAAATGAGGCTGGCAAAAGGCAGAGTTGGAAGAGGCAGCAAGTTGTGCACTTGTAGTTAATTTTAGAGTGAGCTGAAGAGCCTTTTGGCAAGTACAAGCTGTACTTTCCCAGTGGCCACACTGGCACAGCCTGCAGAGCACTGGTGGGGCCAAGTGGTACCCTCAGTCTGCAGCCACGCAATGAGATCCTGCCATTGTCTGTGGGA
>NW_008654915.1:0-942 GCF_000695815.1 Acanthisitta chloris
AAAAAGATGCATTTAAAACTTGTTGATACATCCACCTACAGTGTAAAGAACTTAAGCAAGTTGATTCTGGTATCATTAGGAGTCTTTCGGAAGCCGTTTTGCTCTATAAAGGGTGAAAGTTGCCACGATTAAACAAGAGTGGGCATGAGACATATGCTGAACAACTGTAAACTCAGAGGACCTTCTTGAATACTAACAGACACTGCTGAGAGCACAATTAACACATGCAATTCCACAAACAGTGTGAATAGACATCACTTCATGCAGGACTTTTATATAAACAGCTTTGAGGAAGTAGCCACCCCCACTCCATTCTTTATTCAGTCCTTACAGCTGGTAGCTTGGCACTTGTTCCATCGGGGAGTTACTACCTTCTTTGGAAAGCTGCTGATTCAAAACATTTGTGATATACTGTAAATGATCAGGCTGTGTATTCTAGAAAAACATCAGATGTATTAAGCATAACTAATCATATAAAATGTAATAACAATCCCTGTATAACTCTCAGCTATTGTCACAGTGATAGGATAGGGAGAGTATAAGAAAGACATGATACATGATTCATTGTATTAATAATTTATTAATATTCAAGGACATGCTCATTGAAACCCTATGTCTCTATCTGAAATCACATGTCTCTTTATTTTAGTGCCTTGCTTCAAGTGAATGCCAGAATATTCCAAATAAACATTTCCTTTATGCAGGGTGTAAGTGCTTTGCTATTGGAAATACATGATACACACTTGTGTGTTTTGTATCAGAAAAGACACAGAAGAGCCACATCTGGGAAGAACTTCTGAAATGATTCAGAACACCATGTAGAAGCATTTCTTCCATACAACAAAAGCTCTTTCTCTGCACTTATCTGTGCAAGACAGAGGAATTGACTGCATAAGGAATAATCCATCCTTCCTTCCTTCCCTTCCTTCCCCTTCCTTCCTT
>NW_008654916.1:0-1251 GCF_000695815.1 Acanthisitta chloris
CGGAGGAGCAGGAAGGAGGAAATCTGGAACCCATAAGCTCCAGCTCCGTTCGCCTTCCCTTGCGCAGCCACATTGGTCCTCCCCTGCTCCTCCCACAGCTCCTCTCCCTATCAGCCATCCCCAACCTTCTCCCCACGCCCTCCTCTCTGCAGAGCCCAAAGGAAAAGCCAAGGAGTTCCTTGGAGAGCTCTGGAAGCTTTGGAGAGACTGGAGAGTGGATGATCCAAGGGGGTTGGGAGTTCCTTTCCGGCTTAGCGAGTCCGCCCAGAGATCTTCACCCTCAGAGCTCCTCACCCTCAGAGCTCCTCACCCTCAGAGCTCCTCACCCTCAGAGCTCTTCACCCCTCCAAGATCTCCTCAGCTTGAAGCCACCAAGGAGATGAAGGAGGAGAAGCCAAGCCCAGACTCCCCGGAGAGCAGCGCGGCCACCAGCGAAGAGGAGAGCGAACGGCACCACCACCACGGCCTGGGCAAACGCTGCCAGGGCAGGAGGGAGGAGCAGGGAGAGGTGTCCCCACAGGGCAAGAGGAGCAGGAGAAGCCCCATGGGCCAAGCCTTGGAGGAGGCCCAGGCCCAACGGGTGATCGCCAACGTGCGCGAGAGGCAGCGAACGCAGTCGCTCAACGACGCCTTCGCCGAGCTGCGCAAGATCATCCCCACGCTGCCCTCAGACAAGCTCAGCAAGATCCAGACCCTCAAGTTGGCTGCTAGGTATATTGATTTCTTGTACCAGGTCCTGCAGAGTGATCAGCTGGACCACAAGATCTCCAGCTGCAATTATTTGGCTCACGAGAGGCTCAGCTATGCCTTCTCCGTCTGGAGGATGGAAGGGGCTTGGGCCATGTCGGCGTCGCACTGAGCTGGGGTAGGTATGGGCATCATTTCTCTTCTTTCTGCAGATTTTGTGCCTCTCCCTAGCTCATTCCCACAGGGAAATCACTCTCCAGGGTCTCCTCTGGGGCTGAGAAAGGAAAGTTTTGACCCCAGGATTTAGAAAGCTTCTCCATGTGGAGGATGGAAGGGGTTTGGTTTGTGTCGGCGTCGCACTGAGCTGGGGTAGGTATGAGCATCACTTCCCTCATTCCTGCAGATTTTGTGCCTCTCCCTAGCTCATTCCCACAGGGAAATCACTCTCCAGGGTCTCCTCTGGAGCTGAGCAGAGCAGGGATAAATCCCAAGTTTTAGAAAGTTTCTCTATGTTGAGGTTGGAAGAGGTTTGGGTTGTGTCGGCATCGCACTGAGCTGGGGTAG
>NW_008654917.1:0-2740 GCF_000695815.1 Acanthisitta chloris
GCTACAAATTGAAGTTCCCATTTACTTCTTATTTACTTACCCAAAGCACTTGCTACCAAAGTATTTTTCTTTTTTTTAATGAACTGCTGAATGTGCCCATGCTCTCCTTGAGCTCCTTGCTTCAAGCTCTCCTTGAAGGTGTCAGACATTCTATATTTCACAAAAAAAAGTCTCAGTATATAGGAATTGTATGCCTGTGTTTGTTTTCAATTCAGTGATTTGTAATCTGACAGGGAAACTGAAAAGCTTAAAAAAATGAGCAAGATCTGCCAATGAATGTCACAACTTCCCTTCCTCTGCTTCCCAGGGAGCCCTGATCCCCACTCAGGTGCACACTCAAGTGCAAACTCTGCCAAAATGCACCAAACTCATTCAGGCAAAGTTCTGTGTCAGGATACTCTGTGTTTGGGGTGCTGAGACTGAAATGGCAAATCAGGTCAGGGGAAAACTTCCAAAAAGGAGAAGGTTAAAGAAAGGCAAATGCACTTGGTGCCATTATCACCTCTTCCTATTGCTGTCAGGAAAGTCTCTACCCCTTGCACACCTGTGGAGGATCCCCTCCCTTCACACCTGTCCCAAAGTGAAGAAGAGATTAGTCTTCAGATCCAGCTTTGAATGTGAATTGTCAGCAGTAAGAGCAGTATGGTTAAGAAGTTCTCTTTCACATCATTCAGGTAGAAAAATAACTGAGAAAAATCCTCTGCCTGTTGAAACCAATAGGATTTTTCCTATTGTTTTGCCTGAAGAAAAAAAACCAAACAACAAACACAACCAAAAAAAAAAAAAAAAAAACCAATCAAAAAACCCCCACAAAACCAAACCAAAACAAAGCAAAAAGTGCCCTTATCTGGTTCTTATCACTAGATGCCTCACAGTATTTAGCTTACTCTCATAACGACTCTTTGAATCAGGAAAATGTTACTGCCATAGCTTTTTTCCTAGCACTGTATTTCCAACTAACTGTCACTTCATTCATCTGCTCAAAACTGAGATCTCCAAAACTCCAGCTAATTTGCCACATAACTTTGGAAGCATGCAAACACATCTTTGCAGCAGAAAAATTTCCTGAGCATCTAAATACCCTCTGCTGGCAATACTGATCAGTTAACATCTAGTTTACAGCTGAAGTCTGCCAGGATTCAGAAATGAGCTGTTTGCATCTCTCCCTCTCCTACAGTACCTAATCTTATCAGTTTTTTAGGCACTTCTGATGAACCGTGGTCTACAGAGGACAAGAAAGGCAATGGTAGTATTACTGCCTCTTCTCCCACTTTGTCCAGTAGCTCAACGAGAGGCTGCTCATCTATTCTGTGGTAGGCATAAGGAGATTTCAGCTATTGCTTCCTATTTTCTAGGTGAAGGCTACAATTCTCAAATAACTGGGTGTTGAAATGTATCTCTCAGTGACACTTGTTAAAGTTGTACTGTTTACATGGACAAAACACATTTGAGAAAAGAGAGCTTTCAAGTAAAATTGTCAGCAGTTAGGACTGCACCTGGGGAAGAATAACCCCATGCACCAGTACAGGCTGGGGGCTGACCTGCTGGAAAGAAGCTCTGCAGAGAAGGGCCTCATGGTCCTGGTGAATGACAAGCTGTCCATGGGCCAGCAGTGTGCCCCTGTGACCAAGAAGACCAATAGTATCCTGGAATGCATTAGGAAGAGCACTGCCAGCAGATCAAAGGAGGTGATCCTGCCCCTCTACTCAGCTCTCGTGAGGCCACATCTGCAGTATTGTGTCCAATTCTGGGCTTCACAGTGCAAGAGAGACATGGAGCTCCTGGAGCAGGTCCAGCGGAGTACAGCAGTGATGATGAAGAAACTGGGGCATCTCTTATGAGGAAAGGCTGAGGAATTTGGGCCTGTTCAGCCTTGAGACAGAGAGAGGATCTAATATGTATCTGAAAGGAGGGTGTCAAGACAATGGGGCCAGGCTCTTCTTGATGGTGCCAAGCAATAGGACAAAAGGCAACCGCAGAAACTGATGCACAGGAAGTTCCATCTGAATATGAGGAAGAACTTCCTTACTGTATGGGTGACCACACCCTAGAACAGATTGCCCATAGAGGTTGTGGAGCCTCCTTCACTGGAGATATTCAAGAACTGTCTGGACCTGATCCTGTGCCATGTGCTCTAGGATGACCCTGCTTGAGCAGGGAGGTTGGACCAGATGACCCACTGTGCTCCCTTCCAGCCTTATCCATTCTGAGATACTGTCACTTTCATATGAAATTGATGTTTTTGCAGGAGGAACAAGAAAATACAGTGCATGAGTAGCTGGCAATAAATTAACAGCAGGTGAGAAGTACAGTCTGTGGTACTCATAAAAGAATCCCCCAAAGAGGCAACTTAATTAGAAACGAGAAACCCCATTGCTTTTTCAGATATCTAACAAAGAACTAGAACTGTGCTATGCAACGTAAATTGTTGAAAACTACCATAAAGACTTTTTACTTGTCAAGGACACCTGGACCTGACAAGGAGAACCTGGAAGGAAAGTTTTCCAAAGAGTTTATTGCATACCAAGGAATGGTATTAGTACTTATTATTCCTAGGTAAAGGATGGTAGACTATATCAACCATTTGGGAATGGTGATTTTTCCCTTCAAATCAGCCTATGTTATACTTTTGTGCCTGCAAAAATGTGGAGCCTGCAGTCCTTTAAATGGAAACAGGACTCTGCACTGAGCTGCACAGAATGATATCTGTTACAAATGAGAGGAGAGGAGAGGAGAGGAG
>NW_008654918.1:0-2221 GCF_000695815.1 Acanthisitta chloris
CCCCTCTGCTGGGGCACTGCCTTGGGGGGTGCCCCCTAAGGCACCCCCAGAGCTGCAGGGTGCACAAATCAGCCCTAAATCAGCTCTGTTCTCCCCAGAATGTAACACCATGGCCACACTGAGTCCTCTCTCTTTTGGGGTCCCTTTGGGGTCCCCTCTGTGACCCCTTGGGGTGGCACTGGAGGAGCCCTGAGAGCCACAATGGGCACAGATCTGCCCCAGACCTGCCCCTTTCACCCCAAAAAGCAGCAGCACCACAGCCTCAGCCCCACACAACGGGGGGTGCCCCCCATTTTTGGGGTTCCTGGGGGAAGGAGGAGCCAACAGGGAATTCCTGTGGAAATTAAAGATACAGAAATTGCAGGAAATGAGCCCAAAGTGTAGCTGAACTCATGGGGGGAGGGGAAGGATTTGGGGGTGACCTGAACCCCAAAATGGGAGAGAGGGGGGGCTGAACCCCCAAACAGCTGAGTGGGAATGGGGGCAAAACCCACAAAAATGGGGAAAACCTACTCCAGAGGCATTTTTTTAGGAGTAACAGCCAATTTTAGGGTAACAGGTGGGTTTGGGTTGAGAATTGCCATTCTGGGGGTGTAATGATCATTTCTGGGGTGTCGTCATTTTGAGGGTGTCATGGCTGTTCTTTAGGTTCAAACCAGCCATTTCTGGGGCAAAACATCATTTTGGGGTTGAAAGCAACTGGTTTTTTTCCGTGGGGATTAAATCTGGGAGGAAAACAGGGAAGGGACTAAATCTGGGGATAAATGGGGGGAAATCACCCCAAAACCTGTCTCAGGGCTGAGCCCCCTTGGGCCCCAAAAGCTGCCCCTGAGGGGGTTTGACCTCCTGGTGATTTTTAATGGATGCAAAAGAGGGGGAAAAGAAGAGGGAAAAGGCATGAACACACAAGGAGGAGGAGAAAGAGAAGAGTTGGCACAGGAAAAGTGAGGAACTCTGGAATGTCCCAGTGGATCTCCAACCCCCAAATCCCTCAGGTCGCACCAAAGGCGTTTGTGCCTTTTTCTGCCAGTTTTAATGGATACAAAAGAAAAGAGGAAAAACCATGGAAAACACAAGGAGAGGGAGGAGCCGACAGGGGAAAAAGTGAGGAATTAGGGCCCATTCCAGCTCTCCCCACACCTCCAACCCCCAACCCTCCCGTGTCACCACCCGAACGCCAGAAAACAACCCAGAAACCAAAGAAGTAGAAGACGAAGAAAAAAATCCATGGAACGAAACGCTGGGAAAAGCCGGAAAACAACCCCTCAGGGAGCTGTTTGCAGCATCAAGTTCCTGAGGAGTTTCTGGCGTCCGACCTCGTAATCCTCCTCGTCCACGTTGACCAGGAGCTTGATGGCCTCGTGGCCCACGGCCTGTTTGAGCGAGTCCGTGATGAACACTCCCTTGAGGGCCTCCAGCAGGGACCCGTTGATGTAATCCCGCCAGAAGGCGTCGAGGTAGGTGAGCTCGGAGAACTTGATGTCGCAGATGATGGAGCCCAGATCCCGGGACTTGAGGATGGTGTTGGCCTGGTTGAAGCGCTCGAACTGGCGCTCCAGAGGGTCCTGCTTGTTGGAGAAGACGTTGCCGTGCAGGGCAGTGTCGTGCTGGCAGTACTCGGCGCGCACGCGCAGGCGAATGTCTGGCACAGGGAGGGAGGGACCCCCGAGTCAGGGTGGGCCCAGTGGCACCAAGGTACCCTGACACGAGCACCTCACGCCTGCTCTGCCCAGCTCTGCCCTCCTCTCCCCAGGAGTGGCACCACGACACACCCAGCATGGCACAAACAGCAGCTCCTCCCTCTCCTTGGGGTCCCTCCTGCTTTGGGGGTCTCCCCTCTCTCTGGGGTCCCTTTCGTGGCACTGTGGGGGTGACACCATCACCCTGAACTCCACATTTCTCCCCAGAATGAGGCACCGTGACACGGTCAGCACTCCCCTGTGCCCCCTCCGATTCCCCCGAATCCCGAACAAGGCACCGTGACACGCTCAACAGTCCTCTGTGCCCCCCCAGATTTCCCCCCAAATCTCAGGCTCTCCAGTCTCCTCTCACCACAGGTCTGTTTCTCCTTCGGATCGGGAGTCGCCGACTTCCGTCGCTTCCGTTGGCTCCCCAGGAGACTCCTGGCCCGGCCCGAGCGCTTGGGGCCCAGCTGGGGCCCCCCTGGGGGGCAGCACACCACAGGGTGCTGGGCAGGCACTGCGGGGCACAGCACGGGGGT
>NW_008654919.1:0-1671 GCF_000695815.1 Acanthisitta chloris
CTTCCCCCCCACTGACACCCCCTTCCCACCTACAGCTGGCACCACTGACCACACTGGCATTGCCCTCAAGAGCCTCTTCTGTGCCACCCCCACCGCAGAGCCCACTGAGGTGAGATCCTGATCCTACTCAGCCTTGCCCATTCCTGACCTGCCCTGCCCTGGCCTTCCCCAGCCCTGCCCATCCTTGTCCCATCCTTTTCCATTGTGGCTCAGCCCTGCTATCCCTCCTCATCCATTTCAAACATTTCGTATGCTTGCCAATCCCCATTCCTGACCTGCCCTGCCCTGGCCGTCCCCAGCCCTGCCCATCCTTGTCCCATCCTTTTCCATTGTGGCTCAGCCCTCCTATCCCTTCTCATCCCTTTCCAACATTTCCCATTCCTGCCCATCCCTGCCTGTCCCATACATTCCCTGCCCATCACTGTCTATCCTTGTCCATTCCTGCCTGGCTCTGCCCATCCCTTCCCATCTCAGACCATCCCTGCCTATGCCATCCCATTCTATCCCATCCCATCCCATCTCTGCTCATCCCTTCCCATTCAGACCATCCTTGCCCATACCATCCCATGCCATTTCATCCCATCCATGCCCATTTCTGCCCATGCCTGCCCATCTCTCCCCATTCTAGCCCATCCCTTCCCATCTCAGACCATCCCTGCCTGCCTCTCCCTACCACATCCCATCCCATCCTTACCCATTTAAGGTCTCCCTTGAGCCTCCTCTTCTCCTGCCTAGCCCAGCCCAGCCCAGCCCATCCCACCCCATGCCATGACCTAACTCCGCTGTCTCTCCCCGCGGTGCCAGGCCCAGGGCACAGCCTATCACAAGGCCAAACGCGTCCGCATTTCCATCGTGGTAAGCTGCAGGCAATCACAGCCTGGGCACTGCTCCTCTCAGCCAATCGGAGTCTAGCATAGGTTCTCTGAACCAATCAGGGGCCTGGCAAGATTCTGCTTGGCCCATCATGTTTGACCTGTGTCTGTGCAACCAATCACAGACAGTTGCGATTCTGTTCAGCCAATCATGCTGTGTGTCCTCCCAGTCCCAAACTTTCCTGATGAATTGGGATGCAGAGCCTTTCAGCCAGTCATGGCCATGGGATTTGCCATGCTCAGCCAACCATGGCACACCTTGCATTCTCTCCACCAATCACAAGCTTGGCTTGGCCAACCTTGGCCAATCAGTGTGTGACCAATGTTCCACCAACCAATCATGTTACCTGACCTGCTCTCCGCCCGCAACTTGCCCACATGCTGCCTGCGTCGAGCCTGCATGTGCTGCCTGCACCCTGCATCACCTCTGCCTGCGCCTTCGCTATGCCCTGCCCATACCCTGTCCGTACCATGCCGGCAGCCGGCATGCGGGCACCCTGCCTGCTCCAACACACCTCTCTTCCAGGAGGAGATGATTCTGGGTGACAAGATGACGCCAGCTGAGGTGAGGGGGTAGGCAGGACCCTCCTGCCCACTGGGACCCTGGAGATCCTAACAGGATGCTAAGGCATGAGGAGGGCAGGGGGAAGTGGGGAGGCTGATGACCCATATTTCTCCATAACACTGGGTGTAGGGAGGATGGAAGGGCCCTTGCTGTCACCTGGGGAGAGGCTGTACCCCTCACCATGCCCAATGGCATCCTTCCAGATCCTGGAATGGGAGGAGCAGCAGCTGGACC
>NW_008654919.1:1695-2651 GCF_000695815.1 Acanthisitta chloris
TGCCAAGATTGACCCTGCACCCTTCCAGCTGGTGGAGCACACCTCGCTGCACAAGGTGCGCCCACATCCCACCTCAGACCCCCACTTGCACTCCCCCACATCCTCAACTCAGCCCCTTCTTCCTGCAGACTCACACCATCTTCTCACTGCTGGGCTTGGACCACGCGTTCGTCACCAGCATTGGTCGCCTGGTGGGCATGGTGTCCCTCAAGGAGGTGAGCAGGAGGAGAGGGGTATTGGAGGGGCACAGGGCAGCACCTGGAGCTGTCTGCCCATGGCTTTGGGATGCCCACAGCTGCGCAAGGCCATCGAGGGCTCACTGACGGGCAAGGGGGTGAAGGTGCGCCCACCACTCGCCAGCTTCCGTGACAGCAAAAAAGGAGGGTGGCCCCCACCCCTCGCCAGCTTCCGTGACAGCACTGCCAGCACCACCGAGGCCGACACCACCGCCCTGCACCAGCTCTGGGACCGCCACCAGCACCACCCCATGCCCCGAGAGGCTGGTCCCGGGGGCAATGATGATGATGACACTGCCAAGGGTCAATGAGACCCTTGAGGTCTCCCTCGTGTCCCCAGAAGCTGCAGGGGTCCCTGGCAGGTGCCAGGGGATGCCTGCCCCATGCCCACTCATGCCAGGCTCAGCATAGGGGTGCACACTCTCAATCCAGTGCTGCAGTCCCCTCCCTGTGCTGGTGGCTGGCTAGGCCCCGCCTGACCCTGCTCCCCACCCCCCTGCCAGCTCTTGGGACTTCCCACTTCGCTACCTCTTCACTCCTCCCAGCCCCTGGTGCCCCCAGAATGGCCACTGCCCTCACACCCCCTTCATGGGCAGCACAGTGTCCCTGCTTGGGGTGGCACAGGTGGGCAGAGGGACATCAGGTCTGGGTGCCCATGGGGACATGGGTGGGCACTGCCCTCCCTCCTCAGCAAGTCATGGCTGGGAACAGAGGGTCCTG
>NW_008654920.1:0-13062 GCF_000695815.1 Acanthisitta chloris
GGGAATCTTTGAAATTTGCTCTCATCCTTTGTCCTTTCATTGCTAATTATCTGCTAATTTATTTTGCTAATTTATCACCAGTGCCCTTCAGCTACTCTTGTATCTTTTGCTTTTCAGCTGCTAAGAGGTTTTCTTGTTCTTCAGCTGGTCACTTTTCCTGTCTCTTTGTATGCTGGTACCACCACTGTGGTTTCTCAGCCTCATCCCATTTAGGCAGTTTTGACTGTTACTAAAGTTCATTTGAGTCAAAATATTTACCATATGCACTGAAACAGTACATGATTTTCATATCAGAGTGCAAGAGCGTGAATGCCTCTCAGGTTTGTCCTTAAATGCTTATTCTTTTTGGCTTCCTGGCTGTGTTTGGAAGCAGGGTCTGCATTAGGTGTGTATGAAGGGAGAGGAGCACAGAGGGGCACACTGGAGCACCAGGAGCAGCCTGGCCACAGTGCTGCTGTAGAGAGCACGCAAGGAAAACCCTGGTCCTTAGGAACTGAGCCCATGTGCAGTGCAAGATGCCTCTTGAACACAGTTTGCTGCTTAGTAATTCCTCTTTAGAAAGAAGATATCTGCAGGATGTCTTTCTAGGGGTCTAACTGAGGTGCCTGTCCTGTAATATGTCTCCTATTTAAATTTAACTTAAACCTTAACAAAACTTTGATTCTGGAATAACTACTTTGCATCATTTAACTGCTTGGAATATTGACTTAGGGCTAAGCATAAGTAGCTTCTGAATCATATTATTTTTTCCAGCAGTTCTTGGTGTGTTTGCATTTTGCACTGTATTTCTGTGTTGAACATACTGTTTGTGCAATTACAGTAGGATACAATGTTTTGAGTTCAGTATATCTTTTTATATGAACTGATTATACATCCTTTTTACTTAGCAGCCACAATGTCAAATAAGGAGTTGAGGACAACATTCAAGAGTTCCATGCAAAATAAAGAATATAAGGAAGCCTCAAAGCACTTCAAAGTAATGAATTTTTTACTTGGAAGGTAATACTATTTGCACATTTTGTTTGCTGTTCCCATACCCCTACAACTGTATAGTAATGCAGAGTGTGGAGTACCTTTGTGACATAATGGTTGATATTGATTTTCAGGTTTAACTTAATTGATCATTTATGTTAGTTGCCCACATGTGAACTTTTATTCTCCTTCCTTTTGCATGTGCCTGTATGTGGAGCCAAGAATGAAGTGTAGAATGCTAGTGATAAAAATCCATTTCTAATCCAGACCTCACAGAGGTGCTTTAATTACTGAACTCCAGGTATGCTTAGTGACAGAAGAGTTCAGATATGAAAAATTATCTGTCAGGAAAAGTTATTAGTCTTTTCCTAAAAATTACTCGAATTTTCATATTACCTGATAGAATAATTTGCTAAACTGTAAAGATAAAACTCAAGGCATGGATCTGTAAGATGCACTTCATTCATTGATTTGCTTAAAATGGTGTGTTTCTAGGCAGTCTTGAAGCAAGAGGAAAATAGCTCCAGTGCTTGGCTATTCATTGGCCTGGCAGCTGCTGAGTCAGAACAGCCTGATCAGGCCAAAGGAGCATATAAAAAGGCTATCGAACTTGGACCTAACCAGTTACCATTTTTTCTTTCCCTGGAAAGTGTCACTATGGAATTAAATACAGGAACAACACAGACTTGTATTGTGTTTTTTGTAGGTCCTAAGTTCTGTGGAAGCTTCGGAGGAGCTGAGGTTCTTATTACTTGTGTGTCCAATATCAAGCCATGGTGAACTTTAGTTTCAGTGTATTTAAGTTTTTATTTCTTGTGTAGACTAGCTAGCAGTGAAGCATGCAAGGGAGTACATTAGTTGAAACAAATACAGTCAACTTGTCCATCCTTAGACATTTTAATGCTTGTAGTTGAAGAAACAGTCGCAATGCTTCCCTCACAGGAGAGAAAATGTTTTATCCAGTAACTTACTTTTCCAAATTGCAGTATCAAGTGGATTGTTTGTTACTGAATTTTGTTGTTGTTACTTAAAAGCAATCATATATGTTTAAAATAGCTGTGTGCTAGGTGGTGTGTGCATGACAGCCTGTAACGATATATAGTTACCACATATGGTTATTTGGAGATTTGTGAAGTATAGGGTTGTCAGTCTGTCTCTTACTGTAGTAAAGTTCTTTGTATTTTCAATATAAGTACCTTTTTAAAGCATAACTGTTGGTGCCTAATTTTAAGGGGTACAGAAGTTTTCTCGGTTTCTGACCTTCTGTTACTGTACAAGACGTGATACTTGGGGTCTAGATCTTTTGTGGCATGACTTAATGCGCTTTATATATTGTCTCTTATGCAGACAAGATTATGTGATATATACAAGTTTCAAATACTTGTTGGTAAGCTTTTCACTGAAAATAAGAGGATTCAGAAGACTGTGCAGAAGTATACCTGTAAATTCTCCTCGGTAATTACTACATTAACCCTTGACCCCATTGAAGGTGATGGAATAACTTGTAGGCAGAACTTGCAGTGTTCTCTTACCATGCAACTGTTGACACCAAATCTTACTGTTTTTTAAAGACATTATCAAATTTATGTGAGAAACCCAGCCAAACAGATGTTAAAGAAGACTTAGCAGATGTTTGCCAAAAGCTCTTGGAACTCTGTGAAAGGCAAAGGATCTTGAATACCATAATTCACTCTAAAGATTTCTAGTTCACTGAATGCCATTGCTGATAGGCAGGTTGGGCATTTTTTTTAATAAAATGCCTTGTCACATCAGTGAGACTGCACTCTGTACCTGATCCTGTCTGTTTTGATAGGGTAAATACTGCTGGAACAACTGTACTTGAGGTTGGTAGTTTAGAGAATTCTGTGTTACCCTCTGTCCTCTGACTAGACTCACTGCCTTGAAGCATTTAGCTCTGCTAGTTTATTGTCTGCATTAATTAGTAGGCTTATTTTGCTCTGCTTTACTATCACAGAATAAATGCAATCCAATCATAGAGGTACAGTTTTAAATAAACATGACTCTCAGCTGTCACTGTAACTGACCGGAGAGTTCAATCTGTTTTCTTAATTTGAAAATTGTTCAAAAAGGAAAGTAAAATCCCTAGAAGTTTTTGTTTGCTTGTTTGTTTTTACTCAGTTACAGCAGCAATTAATAAAACTTTTAAGGTAATCAATATTTGTTTGGCAGCTGAACTTAATAATTTTTTGGTAGAATTTGAAAACCATTTTTGTATTTGCTGGAAAACTTACCTTGTTTGTCCGGGATTTTCTCCCTCTTTTCTAGTGGTGACAAGTAGAAATGGTGTAATGCATGTAAGAAGTTTGTGGAACTATATCATCTATAAAGGAAATACTTACAGGTAGTTTGAGTACTTTCTCTCTTCTGGCAAGAAATTTCCTTTTGATCAGAACTACCTAATTTTCATCATGGAATCCCCAGTTTTTTGGGCCACAGACCACTCAATATCTCCTTATGGACCACAACCAGAAAGAACTGATTTTAACTATACTCCTTTCTTTTCCACTGTGTGAGACTTGAATGCAATCCATTAAACTGACAGAATGTGACTAATAATGTTAGTCTACAGGCTGAGAGGGTGGAGCCTCATACTTCTGTTTTATTTCTAGAATGAAAGCATGGTCCCAGATGCACATTTACACGCAGTATGTGTGAGTCAGGTGTCCTTTTCCTCACTTGCCCAGTTCTGGGTGTCTGACTGGTCCTTCACAGGTGTGGTGATCCCTTCCTTCCCTTCAATGCCAGAGGGTGAGGTGAAATTCATGCACAACCTGAACTCAATTGCCTGTGCTTTATGTACTACATTCCATAGTGCAGTACATAGATGCATACATGATAACTTCACACAAAGCTGCTCCAGGGCAATACAGACTTTGGCCCAGCCAGCACTCCTGAAGCAGCTGTCAGCGTGGCCTTGCAGAAACAGTCAGTTTACCACCGGGTGGAGCTGTTAAATACAGTTAACTAGGGTCCTGGTTTCTCTGTCAGTTCTATTGGTTTTTTTGCACGAGGGCTGCTGCTTTTCTTTCTATTCACAGTGCTGTAAATACAACAAGGCTTTAATTTTTTTATTTATTTGGGGTTTATTGGAGGACTGTCCAGATCTACTTTTACTGTTCATTTCCTCCAGGAACCAGAGTCAGAATTCATGCTCTTGAGGTCACCTCCCTTATTTACTGTACCTTGGAAGGCAGAGAAATCCCACAAAATGCTTTGGAGCTTTTTATTGCTTCAACTGGAAAACAGATAAATCCGGGTTACTAGTCTAAATTGCTGCTCGGTTGTTCAGCGTAGTGTCATAGGGTTGACAGTAGTTGGAAAACCTGGATTAGACCTCCAGTTCTTTAAAGAATGATGGCATGGTTGATTTGTCCCTGTTGACAGGTGGCTGAAACATGGCAGCAGCTAGTACAAATGAAACCAGAGGAAGGTGCAGAAAAGGCAGAGCTTTATCAGCTTTGGAAGAGGATAATCCAGTTACTAAAAGGGTACACAGGACCAGGGTAATAAGACAGTTTCTCTCTCCTACTTATCTAGATACTTATATAGGTACAGTGCAGCTAGACTTGAAATGAAGCATTAAAAACCATGCCAGTCTTGTGGCTATTTGTCTCCTTAAGGTCTGTTGGTACTAACTTGGGAAAAGGTGTGTGATTTGGCCTCCTGACAATAACAGCCAGGGTGCAGCAGCTTGAGATGGGCATTAGGTGGAGTAAGGCACCTAAATAGTACATTCTGCAGGAGTCCAGGGCTGCACTGTAGTATGGTGATGTTTTGTTCTTGCTCTATATGTTAGGAGAAGCATCATTCAGAAGCTTTGACAGTGCATTGGATTGACCCTGCCTGGCTTCTATGTGCTTAGCAGTGCTGTGTTAGCAAAGATCTTGTTCACAGGGTCTGTGAGAAATAACTCCACAGCCACTTTGGCAGTGATGGAACAGGTTGCAGACTCATGTGAAAGAGTAGAAAATCCATTTTACAGCTAGAGAGATAGAATTAAGAGAAGCTGAAAAGACCTGCTGAGGTCAGAGAGACACAGAACATGGGACTGGGAACCTCTGGCCTCAATGGCAGTGCCTGCAGTCAGGACATAACGGGATGATATGCTGCAGCCAGCAATGTGAGGCACAGGTCTGTGAGGTTTTAGCCACAGTTTCCCCTGTCCCAAGTAAAGGGACTTCGCCTTTATTTCCCCTGTCCCCCATCTATGTTTTTTGGAAGCCCAGGAGGAGCTAGATATGGACAGTTCCCCTGTTACAAAGATAGTAGTCAGTGCCTGCTTGCACAGTTTCTGACTGGAGTTTGGCAACTATGTCTTTTCGAGTTCTTTTGCTACCTACAAAAAAATGTTGGAAGTGTTTTTAAGGCTTAATGACCCTATGAAGACTTTGCTGTCCATAAGATGCACTGGTAACACAATGAGGGGCTGAAGGGTGTGGTGCAGTGTTTGTTGCCTTATTGCATTCAGCTCAGTAAACATATTCCACAAAATGAAAGCACATGGTAGATTCTAGAGCTGTCAGAAAGGACTGCAACCCTGCTTTAGTAGCAGTGATTTCCCAGAACTGAAGAGAGAGAGAAATGATGATCATAAGCAAGAAATAAAAAGCTGCACATGTCTGAAAAGATAGTAAAAATATGTTCCTTTTAACTCCTGGGTGTTTTTCTGTGCTACAGAAATGCTGACACAAGGCAGAAGTGTTATGTGGCCTTGGAAAGCCTCTACTTGAGCTCTGTGCTGGAATGCCACAGGCCCTGTGCTGTGGCCCAGTACTTATCTACCTGGTCCCCTGGGCAGGTGATGGAACAACAAATTCTTGAAACCGTTTCCAGATGTGCAGAGGACAAGAAAGCCCTCATGGATTCAACAAGGAGAACTCCTACTTAACCAACCTGCTAACCTCCTACAATGACGTGGCTGGTTTCGTAGATGAGAGAAGAACAGTTGCTACTGTTTGCCCTGTCTTCGCTAAAGTTTTTTACAAAGTCTCCCAAAACATCCTCCTGGGCAAGTTGTAGA
The DNA here is from genome assembly GCF_000695815.1 of Acanthisitta chloris. NCBI lineage: Eukaryota > Metazoa > Chordata > Aves > Passeriformes > Acanthisittidae > Acanthisitta > Acanthisitta chloris. The sequence goes on from NW_008654920.1 coordinate 6,014, forward strand.
TGTATGGGCTCTGCCTTCAATATTACGTTGTTCTATTCTCATCCTTTATGTTTTGGCTTTTTTCCATAGTATGTTTTTTCCAAGCTCTGGATTACTCTCTGCTAGCAAAGGAGATATGATCCCCCTTCACTCCCATTGGAAGTGTTGAAAGTGGTAGAACAACAACTACCATGATATAAGAAAATGCAGAAGTATTTTTATCATTAAAGTGTCTTTTTCTCTCTCTTCTTGCTTTCTCTACACCCTTCTCCTCTGTTATTCCCTTTTCTTGATAACATTGATCAACTACGTCAAAAACAGTTGTACAATTAATTGTGATGTATCTTGTACAAAAATCTGATTTTTGTTCTAAGTGATAGTATTTAAAATGAAATAGTATGATCCTAATCCAGAGTATTGTTCCTAAAGGCAGCCTCTCCAGGCAAGTTATTTCCCACAGGACTTTTTCAAATAACAAAAATGTAAGGCCTTCTTCACCAGTTAAGCAGTACGTGAATCCATGCCAAAAGGGGGAGCAGGGTCCACAAGAAGATGTTATTACTAGATATTATTTTGTAGATATGAGAAGAACCATTCTGATAGGAAGTTCTAATAAATAAGAAAGATTCAGAAGCAGAAAAAATGACTGAAGGACTGAGTATAAAATAGATGCACAATAACTGTTGATCAGTTGAATAACAATTCTTCATGTAGCAATTACAAATATATTGCAGCTACAAGTACGGTGGGAGTTCCTCAGGATTTCTTAATGCTTTTAACATGAAGGAAAAATGAAAAAAACATTTTCTACTGAGTATGTATCTTGTGTACATATTTTTAGTAACCACGTGGAGCCCTGGACAAGGGATGTTGACACATAGCCATGGACACATGATGCAGGTGACCAAAGGCTGCTCAGCAACATGGAAACCTAGAAGCTGAAACAAGAAATGTTTTTTTTTTTATTCTCCTGGTGCTATGTGCCTGCAAGGACATCACCTGCTGTTGGAGCATGACATCACCGAGGATTGGATTGCGACTTCACATCTGTCACTGCCCATCTTTCTAGCTGTAAAATTGATTTTCTACTCTTTTTATAAGTCTGCAACCAGTTCCATCACTTCCAAAGTGGCTGTGAAGTTATTTCTGGTAGACGTGAACAAGATGAGCCAAGAGTCCTTTCTAGGCTGCTTTGCATCCAGATCCGCATGAACAGACTCAGGTTGCTCACTGAATGTCACCAACCTTTCAATCAAAACTGCTAGTGCCACGGCTGCAGTGAGGAGCACAAACTAGCAACCCTAAGAATGTTCCCTCTGGCTGCACTAATGTACTTAGTTGGGTTTTGGATCAGAACTAGCTCAGAAAGAGCAGAAGAGCAAATTAACATCCACTTGCACACTGATAATGTTTCCACTGGCCAAGATTTCCTCTTGCTCATCTCCTTCCTTTCCTTGTCAGAAACAGGTTTGCACAACATTCTTTGTTCATGTAAAACACATGGCACTGCTAAACACGCAGAAGCAGGCCAGAGCCAACCCAATGCAACAAAACGAATTTTGCAAGTGCATTACAGCTCAGGTTATGCAGAGTGTCAATAATGAGTCTATAGGGCTCTCATTGGAAAATTCTGCAGTGTTTCTTCATCCATCTTACACCTGAAGGAATACCCCACCACATGGAGACTTCTCAGCTGTGCAGGCCAGCACTGAGTCATGCATGGCTGGCAGGAGGCTGTATCATCCTTCCTGTGGGAGCAACCACCTATAGGCACTCAGCTCTGATACGTGTACCTGGACAGGGCAGACTCATGGCACCTGCTGTAGCGCTCGTCAACTCACTGCACTGCGGTCTGCACAGGGGTAGGGGCTTGTATCTTCCCTTTTTCCATTTGAAAGCCCCCAAGAGCGGCACCAGCATTTATCTGACAGCATCTCTCATGAGGGTTCAGTCTTTCAGATGTTGTAGAACAGGCCTGCTCATAATGGGAGCATTTTAGCTCCAACAGGATAATTGGAAATTGGATTTTTCTTTCCAGCACATCCTTTGGGATCTTCCACAATTGAGCTATCGGATGTTTTGACGGATAATTGTGATGATAATGCTGGTGGTGTAATAATAATAATAATGAGGGTGATCATAAGTATTTCTTGCAGTGGAATAGCAGCCTGAGACTGTTATTTGGGAGAATTTTTATTAAAAGCCCCAGCATATACCCAGAACAAACCCATTATCCCCTTTCTGTGGAACCCATAATGGGAAAAATTATGTTTTACTCACTTCCATTAAAATTACTCGCCTTAGGTAAGCGGAAGAGAGAATTTTTTTCTGGTCTGATTTATTTAAACTTCATTTCCAAAGAGTTTGCAACACCTTACAAAATAATTAGGTACTATATTCGCTTCAGTTTGGGACACCATCCTGAAGTTCATGTGGATAACTTCATGCCCACAGAGTACCTACGAGGGAAATCTCATTGTCACAAAAAGAAGTCATGAATACCAGCGTTCAGGACTCCTTTCAGCTGCTTTTGTTCTAATAACACCTCAAAGCCCTGGCCAAACCCCACTGTTGGAGGGCTGCAAAGAGCACTTGTGTTCCCATGTCCTGCAGAGTGAAAGGGCAAAGCCAAAGCACAGAGTGGTGATGTGAGAAAAGTCTTAATCATTGGTTGATTTCTGCTTACCATCACAGCAGACAAGCCATGCCTTATTTGGCAGACTTACCTTCTCCTTAGTTAGCCTATCTTTCTTCAGGAGAAAAAGGCACGCCCAGGAGAAATGCAAACACTCAGCTTTGAGTGCAACATGGTGATGCCTGGGGAACAAAAATTACCTGAGCACCTTCATGCATACAGTCTGTTAATGAATTAGAATAGAAAATAGAGTAGAACAGAAAATGGAATGGAAGCTAATGGAATAGAATATAATAGACTATTTCATTTGGAAGGATTCTGCAATGACTATGTAGTTGAATTGCTTAACCTTTTCAGGACTGACCAAAAGTTAAAGCATGTTATTAAGGACATTGTCCAAATGTCTCTGGAACACTGACAGACTTGGGGCATTGAGCACCTCTCAAGAAATCTGATTCCAGTGTTTGACCTCCCTCTGGTAAAGAAATAATTCCTCATGTCAAGTCTGAACCTCCCTTGAAGACTTGACCCATTTCCATATGTTCTGTCACTGTATCCCAGGGAGAAGAGGTCAGCACTTCCCTCCACTTTCCACAGATGATGGGCAGTTTGTGAAGTACCACATGGACAATTTTTCTGCCAAAATGCTTTCTTTGAGTAGGGGTGGCAGGATACTTCCAAAATTTTACACACGTCTACTTTGGAACAAAGGTGGACTGGAGAAGAAATGGAGAAACATCAACAGAGGAGAATAGACAAGGAGCATGAAGCTGGAAGATACAGATGTGGACAAATGCTCAAATGTGGCCTGTGCTCAAATGTCACCTCTTTGCATATACCCTGTGTCCTCATGTTCTCCTAAAGCCCCACAGTTACACTACCAGGCTGTGGTAGGGAAATGTAATCTTCTAGGCTGAATCCTATCAGCGGTAACTCTGAGAGAAAGTAGGTGATAGTTGCTTTGGGTTGAGCTGGTTTTTGACCCCATATTGCATGTCTGTAGAAACCACAGTGCCATCAGCCCATGCTGTTTTGTGGTCTCTGCAGAGGTTTTTGAAGTCAGGGTGAGAGGGCTGTGTTTTTTTGGGATAGATGTGCTGTTCATGACCTTCCAAGAAAACAAAGCATGGGGGAAAAAGAAAAAAAACCCACAAAAAAAAAGGGGCAGAAAGGAAACCAAGGACAGAAGGAACCAAAGGCAGCTACCTCTGCAAAGGAGTTGGCCCCTCCTCACAGCAAGAGTGTTCCAGTCCTGCAATTCAGGTGGCCTCTCCAGTTTGTCAACCTCTCTCCTGTCCAAACCACGAATACCTCTTAACATCAGAGAACCAGAGGCCTGTTAGCTCAGTGTATGTTGTATCCTTGGGTCTGCTCAGCTTTTTGCAGGGGTTTATAAGGCACCACAGTAGAATTCTCCCTCTTCCCTGCAGCCCATGCTTTCCTTCCATGCAGTGCTTGCAGGGCAGCCCAAGTGAGGCCAACACTGTGCCCTTTTTAAATCTACTTCTAGCCTTTTCTCTCGTTCTTAGTCCACTTTAACCCTGTCTATAAAGAAGGGAGAGGACCATAACTGAGTGAACAAGTTCACTGAAACACCAAGTTTTTGCTTTCAGTGTTTACAAGCTGCAGTGGATGCATCTTGATACTTAAGTCCATTCTTTCTAATCCATGTGACAATGTCCTAGATATGCCCATATACTTAAAAGAAAAAGCCTAAAAATCAACAAGGTCCTCCAGAAACAAATGAAAACTAGTCACCTAAGAACAAACTGAGTGGAGCTGTGCTTGAGTGCAACCTCTCTGATGGAAATCACTAGACCTTGCATGTCAGGGGATTTGTCAGTTGCTCCTTCAGTGCTGTCATAGCTCAAAGACAATGACGAAAATCTGACAGCTCCTGGTTTTTCAAGGAAGCTGAAGGATTTTGTGCCCCTGCTTCCAATAAAAGGAAGCAAACTAAGTGAAATCTGGAAAGCTTAACACTGTCTATCTTGACATTTCAAACAAAAGCTGAAAAAAGAGGTGAGGTATAATGAATGATTTTGTGATTACAGTAGAGGCTATTTAAAGCCCTTGCATGCACTAGAGGACTTTTTCCATGTCTTTTGAATGCCTGGGAAGCCCAGTGTTCATTGATTCCCTTGAAATGTAAAAATGTAAGAACAGTTCTATCCCCAGATTAAAAAAGTTGATCTATTTTTCAATTATTAATTTTCAGAAAATTATTCTAGTTCCATTACTATGTGATTACATTGTGAGCCTTTGACAAAGGTACCACTGTCCTAAAAGAGTAATTTTTCAAGACCCCCTAGCTAATGGTGGTGAAATTCCTAGGATGCTGAGCATCTGGATTTTTAGAGCTAGAGTCACAAGTATAATTACCAGCAGAAGGAGTGTGCAGCTCACATCTCTGTTTGGGTTCAGGGTAGAATTTGATGGCATCCTGCACAGCTGCCATCAGTTTCAAGGCCAGTCACCTAGCAGTGACTGTCTGTTCAACTTTTAGAAAATAATGTAGCCGCAAACAAGTAAAGCAAAATGATGACCAAGTTGTAGTCCAAGGTGCCCAGACTCTCATTTCTTTGACTGAAGCCCATGTATTTGTTGTTGATAGTCCAGTTGCCAAACACTGAAATGTGATGCTGTCTCAATAATGTGTTCATGTGAAGCAGGAGAAAGGAGCAGCTCTTCATTCCAGAGCTCTGCCACTCTCTGTGACATTACCAGATTCATTCTGGCCACTTATAATGACAACAGCAAAGCAGAAACTGGTGTTTATTTCATCTTTTGCTTCTTTTGACCTTAGTAAACACTTCCGCCAGAGAGATTCTGCTGACAGCAAACAGCCTGAAAACCCAAGATACAGCTCTGTGTGGAATGAAGAACCTGAGTCCATGCCAGGGGTGCATCCTCCAGGGACATTAATTACTGCTACCACAGTGATGTAACTACATCAGTGAGATGCCTCTGATACCGATGGACATCCAGCTGGGTTTGGGAGGGCAAATGATCCATGAGGATGAAATCTCTGACCTATATGCCTGGGATTGAATATGCATTATATTCCTCAGGTGTTACCATGAAACTCTGCAATGGTTTCCGGCAAACTACACAGCCCTCCGACTTAAGTCCCTCTCTGGAAGAGTGACATTGTAAAACGTCCATTGCATTTTGAGGCACACAAAACTTTGATACCTTTCTTTTTCACAAGCTTCAGAACTAGACCTATATTCAAAAGCCTTGTAGGAAAAGAAATATCCCAAACTATTCATTTGTACAGCTAGAGTGAGAAGCATGTGCTATGATATATGCACAATGCGGGATTGGATTTCAATAATTTAATGAAAAAAACACAGGGTTTGGTTTTGTTTTTTATTGGAAGGAGTCCATACTAATTCCCCTATTTTACTAAATACAGTGACAGATAGTCAAAGTAACTGGGTAAATTAAGGCAATTCCCAAGCTTAGTTTCACTGATTCCTGTGTAATCAAGTTCATAACAGAGTTGTTCAAATGATGTGAAGAGTTACTAAACATTTCTTTTAGAATTTCAACAAATGCTTAAAATAGCATTGACTGAGCATGATTGGTGCCCCGATCTAAAATCAAGCATACCTTGCACGCCTACCCGTGTATGTGTTTTCACTGAGAAAGAGCCAGTTTGCTTCATAGCAGCTGGTAAGGGACTCTGTTTTGGATTTGTGTTGAAAACAGTGTTGGTAATACAGGGATGCAGTGCTTATACAGGGTCAAGACTTTTTCTGCTTCTCACACTGCCCCAGCAGTGAGTAAGCTGGCATCAGTGGCCATGCATGAGTTTACACTAGAGCACCTCAAACTGTGTGTGTCTTTACCTATTGAACTGTCTTTGTCTCAACCCACAAGTTTTCTCACTCTTGCCCTTCCAATTCCCTCCCCCATCCCCGTGGAAGGGGAGTGGGTAAGCAGCTGTGAGCTGGGGTTTGACCACAACAATTACCACAAAGATCCATCATCACAGTAATTCTGTTTCCACTAAGTTTTTTGTTTCTTGGGGCACAAAGATGAAGGTTCTAAAAGTCCCAAGCCTCTCAAAATTTATTGAAATACATATTTCTTTTCATTTATTTTTAGATACAAGAACATTGACCAACTGAACATCACACAATGTTAAGTGTGGACATACAACTTGTCATCCTCATGTAAAAATGTTGTTTGCTACCAGTGAGAATTATTTATAGCACACTGTGCTCTGGGGTTTTTTTGCTTTACAGATTCAAAGTTCATTGCCTTTCTAAAACTGATGTACAGCTGAAAAACATCCTCCTTTGGGAGAAATGCTTATGGTACAGACATATAGATATATTAAATGTATATTTTATTCATAGAATCATAGAATCAATTGGGTTGGAAAAGACCTCCAAGATCATCAAGTCCAACCCTACTGTGGTTATTA
>NW_008654921.1:0-1052 GCF_000695815.1 Acanthisitta chloris
GGAGGGGGCAGGGAGGAGAAGGATGACTTGGATGACTATGACAATGACAAGGAGGAGGAGGTGGAGAACACCCCACTGCACGTGTGTGATTGCAGAACTCCAGCCGCAGGTGTGTGCACCGACACTTAGAAAAGTCGTGGAGTGAAAGGCCCAAGGAATTACACACAGGCTGTGAGGAAGAGTCACTTACACTCCAGTTGCCGCAGAGTATATCAGAGGCGCTCAGGTACTCGCTGGCTCTCACTACATCATTTATGTCAGAGAAAAAGTCCACGTAGTTCTGGTGCAGGTACAGACTGAAGGTGCTTCCAGGCATGTGTGACCTCTCCACAATGTCCTGTGGGGAGAGGGCACAGCTGAGGTTGGACACATGCAGAAGGCACCGTTGGGTACCTGTGCCGTGTGGGGAGGTGTGGATGGTTGTGTACCACACCTGGGCTGATCTCAGAGGACGGGACAGTGACCTCTTCCAGAGGGATTCCTCGAGCTTACGTGGACACACAGACACAGACCAGAGACAAACCCTCATCCACATCCTTCTTTTGCTCCTCCCCCACCTCCTCCTCTACCTCTCCTCAGAGACCAGTGAAACACAGACTGACACCTGTGACAGAGCCACTGAGACCAGTGACAGACCCACACAGACCTCTGATGGACCCACTCCGAGCGGTGCTGTACCTCAGGCTGGATAAGCAGAGGGTCCCGATGGTAAGCAGAGAGGTGAGCAGGCAGTGGGGACAGCTCTGGCTCCGACACGGGTTCTCCTGCAAGGCAGTGCACGGGATGACATTAGCTGCAGGTGACAACACCTCCCATGCCCAGGGAGCTCCTGAGAGGCTCCTGGTGACACAGTGTCACACACTGCACCCTGCAAGTTCCACATGGCCCATCCATCCTGTGCTGACTTCTGAGCCACCTCTGTGCCCGGACCGAGCCCAGCAGTCCCACCAGGCCAAGCCGCCCAACCCCAGCAGTCCTGCCCGCAGGGAGCCCTGTTCTCTCACGTTTGCAGTAGAGGATCTTGCCCAGGGCATGGAAAAGGAAGATGGAAG
>NW_008654922.1:0-21572 GCF_000695815.1 Acanthisitta chloris
GATTCTATGATTCTATGATTCAAAAATATCCATTTTAGCATCAAATACAGAGCTCAACTTTTGGCTCAAACTGAGTTATCCATTATTTTCACTATATAAGCTGATCAGAAATTGAATTGAGGAGACTCTCATAGGCAATTATAGACTATCTTCTAAATTATCTTCTTGCAAAGAAGGGGAATACATCTCCTTCAGTGAAAGCAAGATAAAACCAGGGTTAATTTTATGCCATCTGGGTCCACAATAGTTTACTCTTCTGCTTGTCAGCTGAACAGCTTTGTTATTCGTACTGTATTAGTACTGCAGCCTCTCAGGATATGTATGTGCAATGTGCTGGTATTCCAGCACTGTGTTTGTTGTAAAACCAGCACTAAAGGTATAGAATGACAGCAGCCTTTGTCAGTGCCAAGCTCAGAGTCTACAGCCTCCTCAACATTGTTAGCTGTTGAGCTCTTGGCTTGTTTGGCTGCTTTTAAAACATGTTCAGCCTATGAACTCTTCTGGATGTCAAACTGCAGCCGATGATCTGCCACTTGGAACTGGAAACATTTGGTGGGATTTTACAGGGACCCGATGTGAGCAAAGTACCACGGAAATCAGGTGCAAACTGCTGACTTTGCCAAGAAAACAGCTTTAAAGCCTATTGTAAGGCTGAAGGCAGGGGATGTAATCCGGGGGCAACCTTTGTCCATTTCTCTGTTTGTCGTTCCTGATCTGTATTAATATTCATCCTAACCCAGCCCCGGTGGGAAATTACTATGCATTTGCTCTAAATCGGTCAAAACTCCTGAACCAGCCATATGGTGTGAATCCCTGTTTGTCTGGTAGTGCAGAGTCTATCTTTCACAGCCCTGATGCACATACAAAACTGTCTGCTTTCACTGCTTCGTAGCAGTGTTGTAAATATAACTGAACTTGTGAAAGAAACAAGGTGTTAATTGATGGTGTACATATTTGCCCTCATAAACGTCTGCTCCTAAACTACTTCTCATGGTTTCTAAGGAAACCCTTTTTCCATAAAACGGCCAAGGTTCTCGCTCATAATGCAGCTTAAATTCTTAATCATCTAAAGCACTTTTTGCTGCGAGGGGAAAGGTGTAGATATGGCCCATCTGTATGTTCAACAGTTACTTTGAACTTGGAGGAAGGGAAGATTTTTGTCAGTGCTGAGTGTAGGAAACCATCAATTCACACATTATGGGAAATGTGATACTGTATTTTCAACTCCAGCTCCTGACTTTCTTAATTAAGACTGTGCTAGACGTGCCAGAAGAAGGGGTCTGTGTGTCTGATCATGTGCAGGCAGTTAAAAACTGTTGTCTGTGCTTTCTTCACTCATCATACTCCTCATTTTATTTGGCTATACCGAGATGGGTCAGCATCACATAAAGGAAAGGTCATTGCCCATAACCACAGTGCCTTCCTTTCCATTGTGGCTCCTGTGACTGCATCCCCCACATCTCACCAGCCAGGTTGAAGCAGAGTTGTCAAACCCTAGGGAACAAAGCTGGGGGGCAGCTGCCTGTCAGTGCACCCCCGGGCTGTGGATCCTTCTGGGTTTTTTTCCAGCCTAAGCCACACTGACTTAATAAACTCCCTAGGCTCATGCTCTTTTCTACAAGAGCAACTGCTGTGTTGGTCAAAGCAAGATTAAGGTTTATAAATCAGAACATGTGTCTATTATGCTATGCTTGATTTACATTTAAAGCTTATACAGGAACCTCTGTAACTCAGAGAATGCAGCCACTGTAGCAAAAGCCACATTAAAAAAAAAACAACAAACCAAAACTGATCTGAACAGACCTTGTAGGATACCTGAGCTGATGAGTATGTGAGTCATGTGCCTGCTGATTCACACTCTGCAGTGCAGCTATCTGCCCCCCTCAAAACACTGCACATCATTCCAGCTGCTTGGACATGTGCTGATCCTTTCCCTAACAGAGGCAAAGGGAGGGATGCTCAGGAAAGCTACTGAGGACTTCTGCTGCCCAAAAGTGACCATTCCCATCATATTGGTCCTTCTCCTCACAAAACTGCATGACATAGTCTAAGAATCATCTCTATATTATTGCAAACAAAGCTTCAGAAAAAGACTATGAAAATCTGTGATTTTGTATTTCCAAATCATTACTGAAAGAACAGACCTGTGTGTCTGCTAAATCCTTGGCTTTGCTGATACCCTGAAGCTTCCTGGGGCCATACGAGGATGAGCAATGTTCACTGGCCCTCAAAGTCCTCACAGTTTGAAGACATAAAATGAGATGCCCTGTATTTCTGAGGCAGAGAATCCAACTGGCATTGCTTTATTACTCCCATGCACTGCTGCACCTTCCCAATTCATTTTTAGATTAAAAAGCTTTTCCTCAGAAAGAAAAGGGAATTGTCCAGGCTGTATAGTAGTGTCTGAGTCACTGCCCAGAAGGTTACAAAACCATGTGGATAAACCTGCCCAATGGCAGGTGAACAACTTGTTGTTGTTATCAAATAACTCTCCATCAGTCCTGTCTTTCAGCCACTCAACAACTGCCTTGGTAGAAATTACTGAACACATTTTCACTGCCATAAAAATTGGCCAGGGCTATATTTCTGGATTCCAAGAAAGCTTCTGACAGCCAACCATGATACTTTATGTAATAAGTTGTCAGCATACTGTGTATCACCTAACGCTGTCACTTGGCTTAGGTCAAAGCTGTCAAATTGCCAACAAAATATTGTTACTAGAAGCACTAAATCTTCTTTTCAGCCTAGTCCTGTTGGGGTCCATCAGACATAGTCCTTGGCCTGTTATTGTTTATGCTGTCTTTAAATGACCTACCACATGAATATGCATGAAAAACAGAGCTTACATATATGTAGACAACATTGCTAGCAGATGCTGCAGTCAGATTTCAAAAAGATCTGTGAACCAGTAGGGGAGGACCACTTATGGGCTGCTTATGGGTTTAAAAGTACACATATAAAATGGTCCAAGTGATCATCATCAAGCTTCTCTGCTATACTCTTGGTTTCCATTTATGTTGCACATTAAATTGACATCTGAGTCACAGATTTGACCCTTTGACTATAAAAAGTGATGAATTGTGGAAAACTCATGCAGCCCTGGAGTGGGAGGCCAAGAGATGAGATTCAAGAGAGACACCTGAGAGGGGAATTTGGGAGCTGCCCTGCCTGGGATGTGCCTGTGAACTGCCTCAATGCAACTGATCTCTGAGGACTTCTCCTCCTCTTTTCCTTTCTTCAGGACTGTGGTGGAACAACTGCTCAGCTGACCCTAGAGGTGGGAAAAAGATGGAATGAGGAGGGAGAGTCCATAATCAGGACAAGATCAAAGCCAGGCTGGATGAAGCCTTGAGCAACCTGGTCTAGAGGGGAGGTGTCCCTGGCCATGGCAAGAGGTCAGGACTAAATGATCTCTAAGGTCCATTCCAACCCCTAAAATTCTATGATTCTATGATAAAACCTCAGCTGAGGGTGTGAGACAACAAAGCCTAAATTGTGGGTGCTATGCTCACACTACAAGGATAGTTTTGCTAAATGGAAACACTTTTGTCTCTGGTGTATAAAAAGAAGACTCGAAGGGACCAAAGCAGTGCATTCTCTTCTGTTTTCTGAAATAATCTTTACTTGGCCTCTTAAAAACACAGCCTTCCTAAAGCACTCCACACAAACAAGTAGTCTCAAAAGCATGGAGGTGTTTTAAGGATGTGCACGTCCATCATAGCCAATGCACCCTGCAAAGAGGGAATATTGCATCATCTTGACATCAGTTTGGCAGCAAGTAGAGGGAGGTGAGTATCAGTGTCAGTGTGATTTCTTCTTGACCCCTGAAACTCTGGACCTCTGCTTCTAAGTTCATGTACATTGGTGCTGAAATTTTGCATCAGTGAAACCCTTATACAGTTAGTGGGAGTAATTCTTTTTATACTGGAATGAGCAAGAACTGAGTCAGGCCATTGGAGAAAGCACAGGAGTGAGAAATTGTTAAATATCATAAGGAGGTATCTTGTAGATAGAGAAGTGAAGGCTCTGGGGATACCTCGTTGTAGCCTTCCAGTACCTAAAGTGGGGTAGTAAAAAAGAGGGAGAGTGACTTTTTACATGGGCAGATAGTGATAGGGCAAGAGGGAACAGCTTTAAACTGGAAGCAAAGAGATTTAGATTAGAGGTGATGTAAAGAAATTCTTCCAGTGAGGCACAGGAGAAGGCTGTCTGGAGAAGTTGTGGGTGCTGCATCCCTGGAAGTGTTCAAGTCCAGGCTGAATGGGGCTTTGAGCAACTTAGTCTAGCGGGTGGCATTTCTGCCTATGGAGTGGGGGTTGAAACTAAATGAACTTTAAGGTTCCTTCCAACCTAAGCCATTCTATAGTTCAGCAAGCCAGACATTCAGACCAGGAGTTTCAAAAACCACCTATGAGTTGAGGCTCCTCAGTTTCTAGATGCCTGTTGTAACAGTCTGTAAAAGTCTCAGCTTCCATAATGCTGAGAATTAACAGTGCCTAAAAATTAAGTTCATTAAAGACATCAAAATTCCATACTGAAAGGCTGATCTAGCTTAAAAAAATATATAGCTCAGACACCTTTGCAAACAGGATGGGAGAGTTCAGTGCATCACCTTGCATCAGCTCATGTGCCCTTGCAGATGTACCTCCACCTGAGATGTTTGCACTCCTAGTCACAGAGCTAAATCTGTAAATTAAATGGATCCAGGAGCTGTTCTCTGGCTCTGTGGCTCAGAAAGGCACAGCCTTAGCAGCTGCATATTACTAGGGTCTGGCTCTCCCTTGGGCCCTGCAGGATGCTTCCACAGGCCTGGGATATAAATGTGGCATTCTGGCTTTGTCATTGCTGCATTTGGCACTGAACCACGAGGGTTGCAGTCCATGACAGTGATGTTTTCCTAGCAAGAACCTCAGGCACTCTGCTGCAAGTGCATGGGGTAAGGCGTTGAAGAGAGCATCCTGTCTGCCTGCAGGATAGAGGGAGCAAAACCTGGTGTGCCCTTGCCAGCTGCATCCCAGTGCTCCCCAAGGGAGAGAAGTCGACACATCTCAAGACCACGCCGAGGTGTGAGCTAACAGCTAATGGCTAAGCAGCCTGCATGGCCAGCAGTCAGGCTGGCTCCCTAGCCCTATGTTATTTAGCAGCACAGACACAGCCTGTGACAACTTGATTTTTGCTTTGAGGCTCAAGGCAATGTCTGTGGGGTGTAGAGTGTGACTGTGGCTCCTGAATCACTCTGCCAGTGCAGTCCAGGCATGACACGGCCTGCAGTCCCCTCTGCTGCTGCTCAGCCTGACACTTGTGGTAATTTGTGCCTAATCCTGGGGTTGCTTGAGAGATGAACAAAAGGATGAAATCATCTTATTTGGCAGCTTTATATACAACTGTGAGCAGAAAAAACCAAACCCAAGCTCGAGTCCCATTTTCCCCTGTAATATAAAGCAACTGTTAGGTCCATTTACAGATTTATACATTTAGGTTCTTATTGCTTTGGTTAATGATTTAAATGGCAGCAAAGGTTCTATGAACTCTGCACTATTGATTATGTGGTCAATAATTGGGTACAATTATTATGCCAAAATGCATTCTTATATTAATGCTGATGTGAAGGCATTTCAAAATATAAAGCGTCAGTGGATATATTGTGACTCAGAGCAGAGAATCAAAGTCACAGCATGGGATGGCAATAAAGAAAAGAACACAGTAATGAGGAGAAAAGTCTAAGAGAGAAAAAAAGGCAGCACTTGACAGACTCTTTGCAAGTTAGAAAACAAGCAGTTCTGAGAGCCGCATCGTTAATGAAGCCTAGTTTACTATGAAACTGTGTCCTATATTCCTCTTCCCCTCCTCCTCCCCCACCAACCATCCCATATCCTCACCATCTTCTCTGTGGCCTCAATACCCTCCCACAAGATCCTTCCTTCATCCCCCTGTCCTCCCCCAGCACTGTCATCTCTCCACCATCCCTCGTGCCAACCGAGCGACAGCGTGTGCCCTGGCCAGTCCCAAGGGATGAGGGTCCTGGCTGGCCACTGAGCACCTCCTGCTTGGCCAGCTGGCAACCAAACCCTGCAGATAACTGCTGGGCTCAGGATCCTGCCACTGAGCTCCTCCCTGAGGAAATCTCCAGCACAGCATTGCCTTGAATCCTTCTTCCCTTTCAGATGCTGCTTTCCATGCTTTCTAATAAACCCATGAATCTGAGATCTGCAATTGGAAAAACTTGTTTACATCAGTCATCATTGGATTAAAGAAGTGAAGAGTAATTGGATGGGATGGAATGAGGGATGGAGTCTTAGTAAGTAGAGGTTCCAGTCTTTTTTTTCCTTGCAAAACTGGAAAACTGTATCAGAATTCCTGCCTTGTATCTACTTTTCCAAATGAGAGCTGCAACAAACAGTTCTGATCAAAAGTCTCAGCTGCTTTCAAAAGCTCATTTTCCCTTTCAAGAAATATTCAGGTTAGCTACATTCTGGCATAATATAAAGTCCACATAAACAAAGGCCAGCAACTAAACCAACCTCAGTTTCCCTCAGCCATTGATATGCCATGGAAAAAGTAATGCTGCCCTCTAAAAACACCTCAGCTGTGTGTACAGCTCAGTCAGAGCCTTGACTTGTAGCCATATTCCTCATTTTAAGTGTGACTTGTGGAGTCATGAGGCTCCTGCTCTTTCATCCAGTGGTGTTTGGGGATAACTGAGGCAGATATGATGCGAGAAGAAATGAGGTTTCAGCACTCACAGCAGCCCAGGATTCTGTGCAGAACTGCTTGATAGTGTAATTAAAAGCCTAATTCAGAGACCAGAACTAAAGTTCAGCTGCCACTTTTACCCTTTTCCCCTGCCTTTGGACTTTTCATTTTGCTAGGTTAATAATCTTCTAAGAGAATTCCTATGGATATCTTTTTATTTCTTTAAAATGACAGGAATAGACCTATTCTGCTACATACATAGATCTGTTAGCACCAGGAGGTACAGCCTGAGATCGAACTTTCTGCCTCATTTCATGTAAAATTTCCTGAGTTATATGGATGGATTTCCTGAGCTGTATGGATAAAACTTGGGCACTGGCAGTGACAAGCATCTCTCTGGCAGCTCAGTGGAAAGCTTTCCATACAACTCCAGTCGCCACTGAGAAAAGCAGGGTGTGATTTATATACTCCTACACTAGGCATTCCCACGGAACCACTAGGCTGTGATCACAGCACATTATTAAATGCAGAGAGCATGACATAAAAAAGGACGTTTAAAAAAAACTTTACCATTTTTTCAAATCACAGCTAATTTCCACCAGCTGACAGGAAGCACATTTTGCTCTCCTACACATCCTCTTTCTCAAAAATGTCCAGTTCATGTTTGTTTTGACAAGTTTGGTCTCATATTAAAAAGGGTTAAGTTCTTTAAAAGTTTTACAAATGCTGAAGTCAACTAACTTTCCAAATAAATGGATAGATAAGTAATTACAGAACTGGGAAAATGCTGACAGCTGCAAAGGAGAAGGTATAGAGCAACAAATTAGAGGCAGGTGAGAAGGTGGAAATGGCTATATGGTCCTAACTGCAGGCATTGCATATAGTTTTGTTTATGAACATGTTCAACATACATAGGAATCACACGTTCAGGGTAATCACAGCCATATGGCAGAGAGTGGAGCTCGAGCAATGACAATATGACTAAATCCTGCCTGTGTATTTGACCACCTCATTGACTCCCTGACCATCCATCCATCTCTGCTGAAGCTCTTGAGATGTTCCAAACCTCTAGAAAGATAAAGGCTTTTCTTCTAAACTACTTTAGTCGATCATTTCTTTTGTATTTCCTGCTCAAGGATCACGACAGATGCTTTATATCACTGGGAAGGAAACTTCTCCTTCCCAAAGATGTAGAGGTTACCAGAGTCACAGAGGAGGATGAGGCTCCCTCGGAGCCTAGGAGGAATGTGAGAGAATGGACTTTCAGTGCAGTACAATTTTATGTGCTAGAAATCTATTGTAGGCCATTTTATGCAGCTTTTATGGCTTCCTCTGGGTTGTGCATCCATATTCCTTCTTTCCTGGCTAAAATATGGTTCAAGGTTATGGATCCACATTGAAGTTTAATAGTTACTTCCACATCAGAAATATTTGTTTGACTTGTATCTCCCAATGTCGTAGAAGTTCAAATACTGCTGAAGCAATATTTTAAGGCAGAAAACCAAGTTAAAAATGTGAGGCCAACAGGTCAAATATTCTATCATTATATACAAAAAAAGAAAGAAGTTGAGCATCTATTTCTTTAAAGATATTCAGAAGACCACCAGATCTCATGCTGAAATTTGCTCTTTAGAAGACGTGTGTTTTAAAAATGCAAAAGAAGAAAATCTTAATCAAAGAAAGTTCAGTTCATTCCCTTTTCCCCCCTTTTGAAAGAAAATAAAATATGAAAATTCGAATTGAAGAGTGTGTCTGTGAGACACTGGAAGATGCTACCCAAGGGTGTTCACTGTAGAGAGGAGGATAGCTGTATTAAAATGAATAATTTTGTTGGGAAAGGATAGAGAGTTGTTGCTGTAAGAAAAAATCTTTTTGATTGACATGAGAAATTGCTGCCACATGAAACAGTTCATCTTCTTTGAAGGGCTCCTTTGTCAGTGAGGTCAGGTCAAAGAGGTTTGAAAGGTCCTCATCAAAGGAAGTTGCCCTTCTAGGCCCAGTGCATTCCCTTGCTGGAGTAGTCTTGGCTTCAGGAACTGTATGGAGATGTGGAAAGCCAGGGGATGGCAGCTGCATAGCTAAGCAACCGGGGCTGGCTGAGCCATGAATCAACACTGTCACCTGCTGTGGGCAAGATAATCTCCTCCTCTCCCAGGCTGGTGGAAAACTGCTGCACACAGGCGAGTGGTCATAGTCATTGTCTGACCATAGCACAGTTCTACTTGGTTTGTGCATGTAAAGAGAAAGCAGGAGGGAGTCCCTGTGCTTACTGCTTGGTGCCCCAGAGACAGAGTTTGGGTTTGCAGCTGAGACAAAAATGTAAGTCATGCAGCATGTCTAAAAAACCAGAATTCCCTCTTCCCACCTTTCCTGTCTCAGTGCTATTCCTTGTCTCTCAGACATCCTCACTCATCCAGGAGAGTCCAAGTTTTTCGCCTCGGTGAAGGAGCAATGTCCTCAAGGAGAGCATGACACCCCTTTGCAATGTGAAGGAGCAACAGATGTTAAAATCTAGCCCTAACCCTCCAGTCCAACATGTCTGTGCCACCCATCTGCCAGTTTTGTAGGTGACTCAATCATGGAATCATAGAATTTTGGGGGTTGGAATGGACCTTAGAGATCATCTAGTCCCAACCCCTGCCCTGGGCAGGGACACTTCCTCACTAGATCAGGTTGCTCAAGGCTTCATCCAACCTGGCTGTGAACACTGCCAGGGTTGGGGCATCCACTACTCCCCTGGGAATGCCCCACTCAGTGATGGAGATGATGTAGTAACCAAACCAAGGACCAGAGGATGGGGACTTGGTGTCAAACCCAACCAGTTAGTCAGGCACCATGCCACACTGGGCTCAGCCAAACCAAGCCAGTCCTGCTGCAGTCTGAGGGTCCCATTCCCCAATTCCACCCTGATCCCACAGCCTCCTGCTCCAGGAAGACCTCGGGTCTCCCTGCAGAAAGGGAATTAGCATCTCATTGAGATGGAGATGCAGCTCACACCTCTGCCAGCAATGTGCAGAGCACAGCCTTGGTAAAGGTCAGTTCGTTTTCATTTTTTTTCAGGGTAATTTTTAGGAAGGCTTAAAAATTTGGGAGGTGCTGTTTGTTCTCTAAAAGGGAGCTGCCCTTCTGATATAATCATGCAACTCCAGGCTCTGCTTCCTTGAGCAGGAATTTCAGATGCTCAGTGCCTTAAAGCCTCACTCTGCTGATTGCAGGCAGGTTTCACCACTGCTCTCTCAGCCACATCTCAAGTTATGTGAAAAATCACCTCTGCTGATTAGGACAGGGCTTTCCTTCCTGATTGCATTGCCCTGTTTACTGTCATTGAATTCTTGAATCGGGAGGACGTTTTGTTTGTTTCTCACATTTTAATTGCTGTGTGACTTTCCTCTTCTTCACTAACCTGCTTTTACATTTTAGCAAACAGTCCTAGAGGTAATTGCTGAATTTATGTATTCATGGAAACCCAGCAGATATGTACGATAATAGCACAATTTGGTATTTATGAAGTGCCACTTTTCTTTAAAGGTAAAAATTTCAGTTAATTATCACCAGGCTGTTTATTAACACTTGGAAATGGAAAAATAATGAATGGGCACATCGTTTATTCATTAAAATGCTGATGATGAGTTGCCCCATTCATAAATTAGTCTTGCATTTCACTTCAGCAAGGCACTGCCTGTGCTGGTGGGTTTTGAAGGTCAATCGTACTTTAACCCACAGCTTCCTGCGAAGGGGGAACATGTCGCCTTGGGCTGTGATCACAGTGACTCTTGTCAACCAAACAGAGACACTCTGAGAGCAGTTTGGCTGGCAGGGTGTGTAGGCAAAAGGAGAGAGCTGCAGCAAGCACTGCTGTCTGGGAGATAATTCTCTTTCACTTGGAAGCAGTGCATCCGTCTTTATCGGACAGCGAGGATTGATGCACTGGGCTGGGAAGGAACTCCTGTGGGCATCCTGATACATCTTCTGAAATCAATGCCCTTCCCTTCCACAGCCAAAACACAAGTTGTTCTGGGGTAAAGTGTTGCTTTGCTGCTGTCCCTCTGATGAGGGACACCACCACCATGAGTGGCAGAGCTACCTGGGCAGGGCATTTTAATATAGACACAGGTGACAGAGAAATTCAGAGCAAGTGTCTGAATATTTGGGCCACCTCTTAGTCTTTTTCCATGGGACACCCCTTTCCCATTCCTGGGAGGACTGTGTCGGGGCATGCAGAGCTCTGTGTGAGGAAAGAGGCAGCAGGGGCAGAGCTGGGATAGAGAGGCTGAGCAGGGGACACCTCCTCACAGCCCTTTGCTACTCAGGGCAGCACTGAGAAGATGCTACACTTGGAATGAGATCTAATAAAGAGACTTTTCCCTGAATTGCTGCAGCATTAAAATTATCAAGGACTTCATCCCAGGATAATGTTAACCCTGAGGTCAATTTAAAATTGCATATTTCATTTTACCCATCCCCAGCCTTCCTGCAGCACAGGCTGGACACTGCCTGGCACAGTTGAGGAACCACTGATAACTGCTGCCCCAGGCATAGCTGGACACATTCTGCAAAATTCACTGGATGTCTTGGTGCAGGGATGCCACTGAAATGGCAGCTGTTAGGGCAACAGCTCTGCCAGATGTGCTAAACATGGCAAAGATGAGAAAGTAGGTATCAAAATATTCTGTGATGGTTAAATGGAAAAAAATCACAGAATCAGTTAGGTTGGAAGGGACCACAGTGGGTCATCTGGTCCAACCTCCCAACTCCAGCAGGGCCACCCTAGAGCACATGGCTCAGGATTGTGGCCAGGCAGTTCTTGAATACCTCCAGTGAGGGAGAATCCATGACCTCTCTGGGCAATCTGTTCAGTGCACAGTGACTGCACAGGAAAGAAGTTCTTCCTTCTATTCATGTGCAACTTCCTGAGTATCAGTTTTTGCCCATTACCTCTTGTTTTATTGGTTTCCCCCACTGAGCAGAGTCTGATCCATCCTCTTGGCACTTCCCATTCATATATTTAAATACATTAATGAGGTCCCTCTCAGTCATCTCTGCTGCAACCACTACCTCCCTGGGCAACTTGTGCCAGTGTCTCAACACTCTAACATGGAGAAACTTTTTCCTAAGACCTAATCTAAATTTCCCCTCTTTCAATTTATTCCCATTGCCCCTTGTCCTGTCACTGCAGTTCCCAACAAAGAGTCCCTCTCCAGATTTCCTGGAGCCCCTCAGATACTGGAAGGTGCAATGTGGTCTCCACACAACCTTCTTTTCTCCAGGCTGAACAGCCCCAACTCCCTCAGCCTGTCTTCCATAGATGTGGCTATCTAAACATGAGGCCTATAAGCAAAGTGAGTTTTCTGAAAAACACATCTACAGTGACCTTGAATGGGGCCAATATCTCTCAAGTGCTCACGCTGCACAGAGCTGCTCAGAGATAAATTCAGGCTGCTGGCATTAGTTACTAAGACTATATATTGGCTTATTTTTCCAGTGGCATGTTTGAAAACAAGAATGCAAGGATCAAATTCAGGGTGGTGGGGTTTTTTTAGCTGTCTTTAAAAATGCATAAAGTTTTGCTTCAAGTGTCACTGTTGGAGTTTTACTATTATGCTAACAATCCAGGCTACCTGCTGAATGCAACGGGCTACAGGCTCCATTTGGGGATTTTGCCTACTGTGAGCATTTTTTCATCTCTTTTAAAGTAAAATACCATTCTCAACTGCCCACCTTTCAGAGTTCCTTTCATATTTTTTTGAATAAAGGATGTTTAGAGAAATTATCTCTGCTTTCATACATGTTGCTTATAAAGTCAAATAAAAGCATTTCTGCGTTGTATTTTTTCCTTATCAGCTACAACTAAAATGCAAAACCCACCAAACTTTTATCCAGTTTAGGGTACACTACATTCTTTTAAGCACTGTGATCCTTCCTGAAGTAACCAACTGAATTTTTAAAATACATATTAAATAAAATGACTAACAAGGACAAACTAAGGTTAACTTTTGATTTTTTTCTTTTGAAGTACAACTTATTTTCTTGCAAAAGTACAGCATCAGTTCCTGCAAAGCACTTCTTTTGTTATTGATTGGATAGATATAATATATAAAGCTGCTGCCTGTACCACTCTACAATAATTAAAAGTACTTAATCATGCAGCTTGGAGATTTATTTTAAATGCACGAAATATGCTCCTTATTGTGATTCACAGGAATTTACTGGTCTAATTTCTTTAGAGACAAAAAAGGAATATATCTCTGGTTTATTTATAAACCAGCTATTCAAACTACCAAGTTATTTACATTGTTATTGTCTCCATCATTTAGTCACAATTTGCAAAGATTTCACATTGCTCTTAATTTGGCACTCCCTAGCAGTAATAGTACTTATGGGAGAAGGTTATTTAGAAGGCAGTCAAGCAAGACATCTTGGCACAGGTGATCTCCTTCTTGCCCCAGACAGCCTTGTATAAACCAGCTATTCAAACTACCAAGTTATTTACATTGTTATTGTCTCCATCATTTAGTCACAATTTGCAAAGATTTCACATTGCTCTTAATTTGGCACTCCCTAGCAGTAATAGTACTTATGGGAGAAGGTTATTTAGAAGGCAGTCAAGCAAGACATCTTGGCACAGGTGATCTCCTTCTTGCCCCAGACAGCCTTGTTCTCTCAGTGACCAACTTTGCAAGGGGATCGGGGCAGAAGTGAGCCCTGGAGAATGTTGCAGCTACTTATTGTCACAACACCAGATGGAAATAAGGCACATTGAGAGGAACTGTAGTTTCAGGAGGCTCAGCAGCCCTCAAGGTTTGGATTAAAGTAGCTCTGGCCAGATACTTATAACATTACCCACCTGTAAATTGGTCTGTTGGGGAGAACAGGGAGCATCAGGGGAAAAACATGGTGGGACTGAAGTCCTCTGAGGTCCTGACTTGGTTCTGGTGTTACCTGAAGGAAGGAACAGGCTTTGAGTGGACTCAACTGACCCTGTTCCCTCTTAGTCCACCAGCAATATATGTAAAACAGCAAGACCACAAGGCTCTGAAATTGCTGCAAGATGAGCTGAGGAAAACAGTTATTAAAGGAATATTTCATTCCTGAGGGTGAGGACATTACCTACTCTTTATTTCCATTTCTAGCAGCATTATTTTGTTAAAGTCTTAAGCACGCAGAACACTACTTATTTTCACAGCACTCACTCTCCCTTTCTTCTTTTCTTTTCTGCCGTAAACTCTGTGTGTAGAGGACCAAGAATAACAGCTATTATTTGATGTGTGGCTTTTATCCATGGCTGGGTCTCACACTGAAGGGCCTTCCTGAGTATCTCCAGTCGAGAGACAACTGTCGAGGAGACTGTGATGAAGAGCAACCCCAGTGGCCCCTGTGGAGAGGTGGTGGGTGGCAGGTGCCCCATCCACAGGGACAACATACTTTTGGAGGCTGGAGGGGAGAGGGGTGAAGTGCCCTGGTGAGCTGCCCAGCACTTGTGTGAGAACAGACCTGCCAGGAACTGGCTGGACCAGGAGACACCACCTGACATTGCACCAAAAGCCTTTCAGTGTGGATGAAAGGGATTGCAGCTCAAGTGTTTGCACTGGGCTCTGTCTGCAGTTGGCTTTAGGATGATGGTCTCCAGGGTGAGATTGGAGAGGTGACTCATGTTTTAGCTTGAGTTGACCTCAGAGTTTTGGGGACTGGGAGCTGAGTACAATTATACAACTCAGTTTTCACTTCCAACAGCAAAAAACCCCAAATGGATTCAAAACACCCAAGAGGAAAAAAAACCCCACAGATGTTTATGAGCACTGAGGTTTATTTCCTTCTAGATGCTTCAAGAAGGATTCTGAGACAGAGGAACGAGCACAGTGAGGGCAGCATGGGATCCACCAGTGGCTCCAGGACAAAGTTGTCCAAACCTCACCTTTAAAAGCAGGTCTCAGTGCAGTGCTGAATCAAGGTGTCCACCAGTGGTGGTACCTGCCACCCCAGGTTTTGTTGTTACTGCTGCTCTGATGAAAAAACACCATCAACAACAAATAAACTCTCTGCAAGAGTATGGTGTCTTCTACAAGGAGATGGTTACTTCTTTCTGGGTGAGGATATAACTGAAATGCCTGCTGCTTCATTGCCCTGTATTTCTAAATAGCCCATTCCACATAAAGGATGAATCCCTTTCTTTACACAATGCAGGCAGATTCAGAGCACACTTTGGAATAAGGAGAATTATAATTTTTTTAGTGGTCTTTGGATGTTTGGAGTTTTTACAGACAAAAGGGTTTTAAGAGAACTGAAGAATTTTCAGGGGTATGGGTCCATTCCCAAGTCAAGACATGCTGATCCAGAAATTTTACAACACTACTTTCTCTCAAGATATCCAAAAATGCCATGAATTATGTATCCAACCTTGAAATGTTGTTAAAAATATAATAGAAAGTCACACATTGTGCATATTTAAGTTTTTTTCAATACTCATACTTCATAGTTTTGAGCCAGATTTCTTCTCCTCCGTGACATTTGTCCACACCGAGAACTGAGTCCAAAATATGCTTAAAGGCAATTGAAAGTTGTTTGAAATTTTTCAGATTCAAAGCATTTACTTACTGTGCAAGCTGCCAAAAATCCAAACCGTTGAAAAACACTGGGCACCTCATTTTCAGTTTTTCTCAGCAGTCATTCCATTTATTTCTTTGGGACTTTAATATTCTCACAGGTTTTATTTAATTTTCATGTCATGCATTTCAAGTTCATTTTTGTGGAGTGCTTTTAATAGATATTGTTTTAATTCCCAGCATAGAGATCTTCATCGTTACTTATTGTTAATGTTTCCTCTTGGACTGAACCCAAGAAACTGAAGAACTTGGCTCCAGAACATGGCAGACACATAGAGGGAATGCTCTGACAAGTGAATTTGGGATTTAATTGGCTTGTACCACTAGCTGCTGGGTTTGAAATGTATTGACAGCAAAGGACTGAAAGAGAAGCCTTGAACAGTACAAGCATTATTATGCTGATAAAATAGACATTCCTTTTTCTGGCTGTTAGCAGCCACACAGCCTCCCCCAAACCAGCAGAGAAGCTGTTCTGTAGGTGTAAGGCACCTTCCTCTTCAAGTTAGGGCAGGTATGCCATTTTATACCACCTGTGCAGAGGAAAAGCATGGGAAAATAGAGATTAGGATTGCATCTGGCAACAAGAGTGAGTCTCCAAGCTAAAATCATAGGATCATAGAATTTAAGAGTTGGAATGGACCTTACAGATCATCTAGTCCCAACCCCCTGCCCTGGGCAGGGACACCTCCTCACTAGATCAGGTTGCTCAAGGCTCATCCAACCTGTCCTTGTACACTGCCAGGGCTGGGGCAGCCACAGCCTCCCTGGGCAACCTGTGCCAGTGTCTCACCACCCTTAGAGTAAAGGCCTTTTTTCTAATATCTAACCTAAACTTGCCCTCCTTCAGTTTGAACCCATTACCCCTTGTCCTATCACTGCAGTTCCTAACACAGAGTCCCTCTCTGGCTCCTTGTAGGCCCTTCAGATATTGCGAAGTTCCTCTGAGGTCTCCACACAACCTTCTCTTCTCCAGGCTGAACAGCCCAACTCTCTCAGCCTGTCCTCATAGGGGAGATGCTCCAGTCCTCTTTGCAACTTAGTGGCCTCTTCTGGACTTGCTCCAACAGTTCCATGTCCTTCTTATGCTGAGGACACCAGAACTGTGTGCAGTATTCCAGGTGGGTCTCATGAGACAAGAGTAGGGAAGTATCACCTCTATTGACGTGCTGCCCACACTCCTTTTGATGCAGCCCAGGATTCATTTGGCAACCAATGACTGATCTGAAAGAGAAGTTTAAAACAGCTTCATTTCAACCCACAGTCATTCACTTAAAGGTAAGACAGAGGATAATGTCTTCCCATTCTCTGAACTCCATATACTGAACTCTGTGGAAAGATTAAAAAAGTGATTAAAAACCACAAAACCCAAACAAAGAAAAGGTCTCTGATAAGCTAGGGGAAAATCCAGAAAAATCTGTGCTTAGAGCACCAGTTTCAGTCAAGGATTCCGGTATTCATCCTTCTTCCCTTTAAAACCCTTTTGTTATCAATAATAAAGATAACTCAAATATGGATAGATCCTATTTCGCACTGAGAAGAGGTAACTGTGGTCAAGGGTGAGACATGAAAAAATCTATTCTGAATTTTCAAATGGTGGAAAAAGGAGACCTTGTATCACACTGAAAAAACCTCTTCATTCGCATAGGTATTGAAATCCTAACCTTTCCTGCTCTCAACCATATTACTCAGATGGGAGGATGGAGGGAGCGAGAGAGGGGCAGAAGTTTAGGGGAGCAGATTGCCTTATGTCATCAATTTGTGCATTGTAGATGAAATTAGAATACATACTTTTATGGCACTAAGTGCTAATTCTTCAGATCTTAATTGGTGCAGGGGGTGGATTTACTTGATTAAAGACAGTAAAACCCAAACCAGCAGAGATTTCTGCTTAAAAGGAGCATGTTATGGTCTGTAAAGGAACCTGAGAGCTGGGAAATTAAATACACTACTATATTTCTTGGAGGAGATAAGCCTATTCCTACTTGGAATGTATTTAATTATAACCAAATCCATTTTCTCTGAAACTCTAAGTTTCAATAACCTTTCACAGTGAAACAATACCTACTTGAAAGAGTCCTAATGCAATGTGTGTTCTGGTGCAGCAAAAGGAAGTGCTACAAACCACTCTCAGATTTAGCAAATGACTTATTTGTTCTCCCCCTTCTAAGTCAAATTGATGCCCAGAATTTCTGAGAAAGATATTTCTTGTCACCTGGATTAGTGTAGGTGTACACAGCAGATTGTCTTTGGCAAATATGAGGTAGTGGAAAAAAGCAGATTTTTGTTCTGCTACAGGGAGTATTTGCCAGTCTGCATTGCAAGAGCATGTTAATTCACTTACACATCTTGCTAGAAGCATCCAGATCACCTTCTACTGCTATTTATTATTGGTTTATATTGTTCTTAGCCTTTCTGCTGGCTCTCCATATAGGTCATACAGTATGTACATGTATGGCTAAATGGTTAGCGTGTTCAGGCACTGGAATAGATTGCCCAGGGAGATAGTGGAATCACCATCCCTGGAAGTGTTGAAGAGGCATCTGGATCTGACACTGGAGGATCTGGTTTAGGGTTTGGGGGTTCCAGCAGTGGCAGGTTAATGGTTGGACTCGATGATCTTAGAGGTCTCCTCCAACCTTGACAATTCTATATGCAATTCAGTTGTGATTACACGACATAATGGACTAAAACCTTTCAGATTTGGAGATGTTTTGTTTGGTGGGTAGTGAGGTGAACCAGGAGGGTACTGGCTTGCACTGCTTCTTTTCCTGTAGGCATTGGCCAGTGCAGCAGATGGATCAGTCCTAAAGCACAGACACTTGATAAATCCTAGTGCTGGTCTAGGTGTCAGTGGGGAATGCAGAGCTCTTGTTATTCTCACACTTTAGGGTTATATTAGAGAGGAACACAATACATTTTTTCATCTGTCTGAAATTTCCTATCCATAACTCTATCTGTGAGAGCAATAAAGGAAAATCTGTTCCTGCAAAACCTTTTCCATTGCCTTTAATGTGTGTGCAATTTTTGTAGAAACCTGGGCCCATAAAATCACATTCTGTTGCACTAATTACCTGCCCAGTGTATCACAAATGACATCCTGACACTCCTATAGGAGAAAGTAAAGGTGCAAGTGCATAGGAATGATCCAGGTCTCCCTACACTTCCCACACCAACAGACCTCAGTTTCCCAGCCCTGGGAAGGGGCTGTGTGTGCCATTCACTGCTCTGTTGAGACAACAAGCAGAAGTGCTGGTCCAGGCTTCAGCCTTTGTAATGAAGACACTTTCTCCTGAAACAGTAGTAAATTTATTTCAAGCAGAATTCTAAATAGTCTTTAGATTATAAAGTCATGTCATGCCAGGGACAGATTTGAACCAGTAACCTACCTAGAAAAAGACTTTATATCATGTGTTTTTTCCCTTAGCAAATAAGTCACCTACAGCCCAAACATTGGTCCTTGGATTTAAAAATACTTCACTGCATATTCATAATCTGCTTTTTGTATATTTATGCCTCTAATATTTGTAAATTCTTATTATGCATCCCTCTCCCACTCTTAATCATCACCTACCAAAGATAACTAGTTATCTTTCCCCTTGTAAATGAATTCACTCCATGCCCCTAATTATTTTTGTAGGTCTCGTTTCTCCTGTAACACAGAATCTTATGATTAAGGAAGTGCCTCAACTGAATTCATTTTTCCTGAATTATGTCTGTAACAAAATCCTTCTGCAAGGGTCTGAGACTTTCTTTTTGCTTCAGGTACTGCTCTACTCTGTATTCCGTTTTGGATTCTAGAAACATTTTTATTCTTGATTTCATAGCTAAGTTGCTTTTTGCCATTCCTGATAATTCTGTTTCATCGCCATTTCTTCCTGCTTTCCTGGTTTTCAGAATATCTGTACTACTGATACTTTTTCATTAGCAAATCTATTTTCCAAGTTATATGTATGTCACAATTAGAGAAATATGTCTGTGCAGCTTACAAATTTTTGGATTGGAAAAGGTTTGAGAAACCTGGTCTAGTGAAAGATGTCCCTGCCCATGGCAGGAGGGTTGGAACCAAATTGTCCTTAAGGTGTCTTCCAACCCAAACCATTCTATGATTCTGTGATTCTTTGTGCATTTATGCCAGACAGAGAAAGGAGGAATTTGTTTGCCTTCTCTGCTGTCTTTTGCATCTTGATGAGTTCGAACTTACACAAGGGAAAAGGATCACTCCTCTACTTGACTCAACTTTGGCCCCTCCTGTGGCTGAAGTTTTGGAAAGGGTTTGCTCATGCTTCTGTGGGAGCAGAACGAGCCTCAGGTCTCCTGTAAGAGAGCACAGTGCCTGGAGGTAAGTATTTGACTCACTGGATACATGGCACATATGACTCACCGGAACTATAACATTCCCAGGGCAAAAACAGATTTTGAACTTAGGACTTTTCAGAAAGCTTGTTGTTGCTTTTTGCCCTTTCTCATAGCGTTTAGGTGACTGTGTATACTGGAATATAAGACACAAGTGGTAGCAGAATTCTGTCACTAACTAAAACACTCAAGTACTTAATCTATCTCCAAAGCAGTTTTTCTGGGCATGCTGCCAATCCCTAGAGTATTCTGATTATTTGAAAGCCTTCAGTAAAAAATAAGAATAATCCCATGTTTCTTTATGGAAATGGGAAAGAAGTGTATTGTGGTTAGTTCTGCTGACTTATAAAACAAATGCATGTAAGCATGGGACACATCCATGAGGAAGTAAGTTTAAAAACTAAGGAGTCTATCAGGGAACTGACACAACTTTTTGCACATGTTCTCTGCCCTCTGAAAGTTGTCACCATGATCCTTCTTGGACTAGTACATTCACAGCCTTTCTCATGCAGGGATTCTCATGCACAGCCCACACATGTGGGTGCTGAGGAAAGGACTTGAAATAAGTTTCAAGGAATGTTCAGCTGCCCCTTTATCACACAACCACCTTAAGATGTTGCTGTCCCAGGCAGGCAAAATATCTTCCCCAAAAAAAGGCTTTGCTTTGCCACTCGTTGCTATTCATCCCAGCCTTCTTCCAAGAAGAAACATGACATGTCTTCCAATTAGTTTATAGATCCAGTAGCTACAGTTCCATTTCCATGTGTTGCACTCCATTTGTTGCTTGAATGAAAAGCCCAACGGAGACCACAGGTCTGAGGAACAATTGGCATTCATAAGCAAGCATGTTTAGATAAAGACTGAAGGAAAACTGATGAAGGAAATACAGACAGTGGCGGGAAAGAATAAAAGATAAAAGATTAGGATGAGTGAGAAACATAGAGAAGGCACCTGATTTCATGATTTAAATATATTTGAAAGCTGTTCAATTCTGGTTTACACAGATAATTACTGGCAACTGCCCGAGAAAAATTTACAGGAATTTTGATGTTGAACTGTTACAGTAATATGATTGAGCATTGATCCAAACCTGCTCTCCTGCTTCAGTAGATTCGATCCAGACCTTCTACATCACATCAGCCAGGAAATTTAAATTATGATAGGGTCAATTATATTCATCAACTCTTGCTTTGGCTTCTGAGAGGGACATGGGGTTTATGAGATACTGGGAACCTATATGAAAGACAACAGCAGTTCTCCAGTACCTTCTCCTTTACATATTTGTTCAAAGTCATCTTTATTTTACTGTGTATAGGACTCCCACATTCAAGTCTGTATTACCTTTTTCTTGCAAAAAGGCATAAGGAAAGATTATGACTTCATCCAAACATTTACATTTCCAATCATTTTTTCTGGTTGATTTTCCTCTTGGTTGAGCATTTTTTGGAAAAGGCAAACAGAATCCCATTGATATTTTTAGGTATGTAAAAATAAAACCATTTAAAGCTTTTGGAAGGTTTATGGTAACTCTGCTTGTTCTTTGGTGCCACAGTAACAGCAAAAAATACTGATATCTGAACTGCAAATCCTATGCAGGGCTACAGGCTGGGACAGAGTGGCTGGAGAGCACCAGGCAGAAAGGAACCTGGGAGTGTGGAGAGACAGAAAGCTGAACAGGAGCCAGCAGTGTGCTCAGGGGGCCAAGAAGGCCAAAGGCATCCTGGGCTGGAGCAGGAACAGTGTGGTCAGCAGGACTAGGGAGGTGATTCTGCCCCTGCACTTGGTGCTGGTGAGGCCACACCTTGAATCCTGTGCTCAGTTCTGGGCCCTCAGCTCAGGAGGGACATTGAGGGGCTGGAGCAGGTCCAGAGCAGAGCAACGAGGCTGGTGAAGGGACTGGAGCACAAATGCTATGAGGAGAGGCTG
>NW_008654922.1:21582-23278 GCF_000695815.1 Acanthisitta chloris
GTTCAGCCTGGAGAAGAGGAGGCTCAGGGGAGACCTTCTCACCCTCTGCAACTCCCTGACAGGAGGTTGGAGTCAGGTGGGGGTTGGTCTCTTCTCCCAGGCAACCAGCAGCAGGACAAGAGGGCACAGACTCAAGCTCTGCCAGGGGAGGGTTAGGTTGGATCTTAGGAAGAGATTTTTTACAGAGAGAGTGATCAGGCACTGGAATGTGCTGGTGGATTCACCATCCCTGGAGGTTTTCAAGCTGAGACTGGATGTGGCACTTAGTGCCATGGTCTAGTAACCACAGTAGGGTTGGACTTGATGATCTTGGAGGCCTTTTCCAACCCAATTGTTCTATGATTCTATGAAATGGTGTGCTCCCTAATGCTTACCAAAGAGCATGTTCTTTCACACACTTAAAAAAAGACTAGTCTACGAATCTAAGCCATTTGAATACTTGCCATATTGATTCTTCCTAAAGCAAAGTGTTACCCTTTGTGTATGTGTGTCTGAAACTAGTTTAAAAGTTAACTGAAAGACAAACTTTTTATTGAAATTTGCTCATTGCTATGG
The DNA here is from genome assembly GCF_000695815.1 of Acanthisitta chloris. Taxonomy (NCBI): domain Eukaryota; kingdom Metazoa; phylum Chordata; class Aves; order Passeriformes; family Acanthisittidae; genus Acanthisitta; species Acanthisitta chloris. The sequence continues at coordinate 22,138 of NW_008654922.1, forward strand.
ACCAGAAAAGAAAGTAAGATAGAAACCACTAACACTTGCGTAATATTCAAATAAAAGAAGACATTTATCACTTTAAAATTCTTACACATTAAAATTGTTACAATTTTTTCACCCAGCATGTGATCGGGGTGAGTGCTCAGCTATGGGCTGTGTACAGTGTAAACTGGTAAAGGAACAAGCACCGAGAAGTCCATAGCAAGGAATATTATATACAGAAGAGGTTTTAATTAGGCACAGTTTTAATGGGATGGAGAAGAGAATCAAAAAGTGGTAATGAGGGAGGGATTAAACTATATTAGTGACAAACCTTTGATCCCCAGGGTGAGAAAACACAAGAAGAAGAGAGAGATTAGGCTGAGCAGTGAACAGAAAGAAACGATGAGGAAGGCAATTACGATTATTGAATTTACTCAAAAGACTTGCAAACACACAATTGAGACCAATCCTGCATTTTCTAGATGAGCTGGGATACATATTTCCTCTTGGATAGGTACCTGCCACACACCAGAACTGAAACAAGTGTTTTCCAGAGAGCCTGATATTCCCCTCACTCAATTTATGTGGATTAGACAAAATTTCCTCTTTCTTTTCAGCAATTTTGGCAGACTACTGTACATTACCAAGGGTGCCATTATCTTCCTCTGAACACCAGCAAAATGGTTTGTAATTTTATCTCGGTATTACCAAAGAAACCTGTAATCTCTGGCTCCACTATTTTAAATAATGCAGCCCAGTAATCACATCAACAAGCAGAATCCTCACAAATCAGGAAGTTTTTACCAGAAAGAAAACAACAATATTTATTTGCTATCACTTGCCTTCAAAATAAAATCACCCAAGGCATCTGAAGAGTGTAAACAATGAGTCTAAACTCTATTCTTCTCTTTTTGTTTCTACAGAGAGAATGCATTGGACAGATGCAAAAAAAAGAAGTACACTAAGAGTAAGGCATTTTTGGTAGAACTGGTGTAACTGGGAGTGTGTTCAGCACAGGCAATATGCTGGAATCTGTCATTACACACTGGACTGCTGTCAGAATGCCTTCTGATAACTGGGCATCTAGGTATTTGCTAGATTTAATCTCCTTCATTATTAGAGGTTGGGAATGCAACCAATTTAGTTGACGTTTCTAAACAAGGTT
>NW_008654922.1:23305-32756 GCF_000695815.1 Acanthisitta chloris
TTCATTTTTCTGTAAATATATACTTTTTACCAGCAAGGATTTCTCATTTCCATTGCAAAACAGTATGGTAATTTGAATTAACCTGTTCTGATCACCTCCTTAGAGATTTTTCTGGGGTCCTAAATAGGTGAACCATCAAAATGCCAAGCAGAGTAGGAAATTATGGGAAGATCAGTGCTTTAGGTAGAAGTCCATCAGTCTTAGATACTCCAATTAATACTTTTTTTTCAAACAATAAGTTAAAAAATTATTATAAAAGGGCTTTATCAGATGTAAGTCTTTTAGCTTCAACAGAAAAAACAATGCTTTAGTGAGTTAGTAAACCAAAAGTAGGGCTGAAGTGTTATCTCATGATATGACATAATGAGCCCTGTGCAGTAATGAATCCTAAATCAATTTGGGACCAGTCTTATTTTCACTGACACAGAGAATTCCTGCCTTTGTGTGTGTGTGTGTGTGTGTGTGTGTGTGTGTGTGTGTGCCCATGTCATTATAAATCCTGCTTATTATTTCTGCTTGCCACCTTAATGATGGACCCACTTCAGCATTTCAATGCAGTCAGCAAGAACACTCACTCAGGAAACTGGAGAGAAATTTTTTTTATGGCCATTCATATTCCTTTTTCTAGAATTATACCTGTACAAATATATATTTCACTGACCTTTCCTTTACTTAACATTAGTGTGACGTTTCATTTTCCACAAGTGACCTGCAGGGGCTGAGGATAATTCTTCCTTTCTTCAACATATGGTTTGACTTTTGGCAGGTTTCTTCTACTTTGAATCACCTTACACTGGCTATAGCTGGATGAAATACTGTGCTGGATGCATCCATTACCTTAGTGCTTTGGTGCAGCATACCAGAATGGCAGGGACTTGAGAAAATCAGGGACCCAACTTGTCTATGGCATGTAAGAGTGATCCACATCTTAGAGTTGCTGGGATGTTTCCATGTAACTCCCTCACTGTTGCAGGGCTTCAAATACAAGCTCTGACTTTCAGTGTCACAGCTCTCCTCTGGTACTTTGCTGTGTTCTTGACTCTGGTATGAAATTGTCTGAGAGGGTTTCCTGACTGGCAGCTCTTGAGGCACATGAATTAGGTGCTCTGCTCACCCATCCTCCTGGGCAGGAATTTGTCAGTGAGCTGTTTATCACTGGCCATGAGACTGGTTAACCTGTGCTGCCTTTCTTTGCAAGCAGTAAGTGGGAGCATAAAGAGAATGCACACTTAAGATAATTATATTGAAAATATCTCAAATCTAGGTCTTTGCAAACTCTCAAGCATTTTCTTCATGAGGTGCTTGCGGATGGAAAAATGCTATAAAACTACAAGGTCTTGCTAGTAAACTTTCCTTGCCATCAGGAGCATAGATAACATGGGTTGGCTAATGATTTCTGAGGATTGCAGCTGTACTAATAACGAGATGTATACACTCAGGCTGGGATCTTTCTCAGTTGCTGTGATTTCTCCCCTCTACCCAAAGCATTTTATAAAATATGGTAATTAACGCAGCACCTTCAGACAGTCGAAATTTATTGCGATTTATACGTTCAGGAGTGTTGGTAAAAGGCCAATGCTGGCATTTCTTTAACTAATAATTATTGTGTTTTATTGTTGTTGTTCTCTAACACATTAACGAGCAAGGAGCCAGCGTTATTAGAATTCACTTGGCCCCACTCTTCCATGCATATTTATTATGCGAGAGAATAGGATTCTCTTCCTCTAGCCTTCACTAATTTAAAAGAAGATATCCTCAATGAAATGTATTCAAATATTTTGACATTTTGCTTCACCTCACTTACAGAGCAGAAATTGTTTCTGACAGTTATTATACAGTACGGGAATCCTGCTGTTTCACTCTGCTGAAGCGCAGGTTGAAAAGACACAGCAATTGCATTTTGTTCAAAGAGTGATTCTCTGGCCTAGAAATAGCAACACTGTCAGCTGTGATTCACTGGAAGTTTAGATAATATCCACTCTGTACCTCTCCACCAAGAACATGGAATATTTTTTTTTCCTCTTCTTCTAGTTCTTAAAGCAGAAGAAAAATGAATCAAAGTGTTGGTTTGGAAGGGAAATTTAGCACCTCCAACTTTGGGATCTGAAGTAGAGAAATGTGTTGATTTTGAAATGTAAGTGGAAACTGGGAGAAGTAGGAGTGAGGGAAGTTGAGTGGGAATTTTTTCCCTCTCTCAGGTGCTTTCAGTTCTGTGTTGTAAACAGATCTATTTCCAAGACATATTAGAAGAGGTAACTAATAGAAATGCTTGGGTATTTTAAAATATTTGTAATTACTAAAATAATTATAGGCATCTTCTGTCTGTCTACTCTTTTGTATCATGATTCCAAGCATGCTACATGTGTGGCAACATCTCTTTTAGCACAACAGCATCTATATGTAAAGCATAACACCAAATTTCTCAGCTAATGCTCCTAAAATTTCCTTGTAACATGTAAACCTCAGCCTTTTTCTTTCCCTTTTGATAATGCATTTTGATGCTGTCTTGGATTTATATAGGTTGAAGAAGAAATTTTACCTTTAGATCTATACAATCAACTCTGAGCAAAGTTAAGAAGGGCTGTAGCAGCATGTTTAACACTTTAATTTAGCCCAGAGTTTCACATGGTTTTTTTATTTCATGGCAAGTGGAAGAACACCTGGAGAATCTAAAGCAGGAGGAGGAGGAGGATGGAAGAATACAGGGGAAAAAAAACCTGTGAAAAGCTCTTCTGGATTCTTTGCTGCTCCCTTTACTGTTAGTGTTATGCAGATCCTGTATCATAACCAAGGGTTCTCTTTTCAGAATAAGGAAGAGGAAGCCAAATGCACAATGAAAAGAAATCACAACAGTAGTATTTAATGCAGTTCCTTAAGATTTCAGAAACTGAGTTTCTGTCAAAACCACAGAGTAGTGCAGAAGGAGTAGGAGACAGTGATAAAGGGCCTGTTCTTGTAAAAAGGGATTGTTCAGCTGTAATCTCTGTTAATGCTCCTGTCGTATCATGGGAGAATCTGCCTATTACATTGATGAGAAAATAATGAATATAATACCTGAGAAAAATCACATTGCTTGTGGTGTTTCCTAACTTTTCCATGCAAAAAACCCCCCAAGCAAACCCTCCCATACAGAGACAGAGATTATTAACTGGAGTGAAATAATGAGAGTGGCTGCAGGATGTGGCCCATCTAGTCCTGGAGGTGAAAGTCTGGACTGTCAGATGTGATGAGCAGCGTGGCGTGCGAGCTCGGATCACACTCTGGTCTATTAGGGCAGGCGAATGGAAGCTGTAAATCAGATTTCAGTTGCTGCCACTTTGTCAGGGGGCTGGAGGAAATAGGACACGTGTGAAGGGTTCCCCAGAAGGCTTTGAAGAGAGATGTGCTGCAACTCTTTTCTGCTCATCTCTCAGGCATGAGGCTTGCTCACCCTCACAGAGCCGCGCAGTGACGGGATGGTCATAGCAGGAGCTCTGCCATAGCAATCACTGATGAAGAAACCACCCCAGTTTCAAACATGGGGATCACTATGTGTCCAGAACATCTGTTCTCCCCTCATCAGAGCCACACCCAGCCCTTCTCCAGGCACAGAAGGTTTCTCTCTGCACTGGTTTTCTCTCCAGCCCATGTTAAATCTGTTCCTCACAAAACATGAGCTTGTCCATGTTCCTGACCAAGTCCAGCTCCTGGCCCCTGCTGTCTCTCTGGAAATTATCTCCTTGAACACCTTGTCCCACAGAAATAGTCATGACACACACAGACATAACGGAGTGTCAAAGCCTGGGAAAAATGGGTTGACCATAATTGCGCAGCCTGCTCTTGGGACCTCTGATTCCACGTCATATTCCTAGAGAATCACACTCTGCACATGGCAAAAACTCTCAGAAATGGTTGCTGGCAGGACAGGGTGTCTTCTGGAAACATGACTTGCCAAATTTCATAGTCCAACAAAACTTGTACTGCCTTTGACCGCCCTGTTTATGTGAAATGTCAGCTGATATTTATGTAACTGTATGTGCCAACTTGTGCACTGGATGACACCACTGGAATGGATGATACAAGGGCCATTGGCCATGAGGGCTTAGAGAAAGATACAGTACATTTGTACAGTGTCTAACATCATGCAGATGCCTAGTTAATCTATAACTTAAATTGTATGTACTGTCTGAACTCAGACCCCATAGTGGGATATGCCATTTTTGCAGTGCCTGAAAATGTCCCTCTCTACTCCTTTGTGTTCTCTCAGCTCTGTTCTCTTCCCAACTCACTAAGCTTGGAACTGACACAAGCAGCAAGGTAAACTGCTTGCAGACAGTTTAATGAGTGCTGTCCACACACTGTAGCTATCCATAGGTCAAGAAAATAAGCGATGATGGAGTTAAGATTCGTTCAATACCAGTACAATGCAGGTATTATAGCAAAGATTGATTATGCAGAGCAAAAATTCAATTCTAATAAATGCAAGCTAATAGGCTTTAGAATGAAAGTGGCTGGCAGCATAAGAGAGGAAAAAAAAAAAAGAAAATAATAAAACCCCAAACAAACAAAAATAACCAACTGAGGTGTATTAATAAATATACTCTTTGAAGCCCAAATCAAGAGTAAACACAGAAAGCCCCAGCAGCTGGTGCAGTCTTGTGTTCCACAGCATTAGCTGCCACAGAGGCAGCAGGAGCTGGGACCTGGCACAGGTCACAAGTAGCCATCACCAGGGTTGCTCTGCTCACCTGAGACATTCCTACCAAGAGAATGGGTATGCTGAGGTCCCAGGGGCTCGAGCTGCCCTGCTCCCTGTCCCATGGTGGGAGAAGAGTTGCCACGAGGTTTCAGGGTGTCTCAGCACAGCAAGCACATCCAGTCACTTGATTCAGACTCATGATATCATACAGAAGAGCTTAGGAGAGCAGAAATGGAGTAATTCAGTCTGTGATCTCAAGTCATGATATTTGTACCTTCTGTTCTTCTGATTTTAAAATTATAGTCATTTCTAATATCCACCGCAATAAGATTTCTCTCCAGTTTCTCCTGACCATCTGTTTCCACAGCTGACCTTTAGAGACAGGAACACTAGTGGGCCATTTAACTCCTCCTTAAAATCGAGCAAATTCTGCTGCAGATATTTCAGCACTGATTTCTCAATACATGACAGTCTCACTGCTGACAGTCTCACTGTTCCAGGCTTGAGATTGTTCAGGTGCAACCTTTTCCATTCTTATTAGCTGGTACTGGGTTTATTTAAACTCATTATGAGAGGTCTCATTTTGTAAACCTTTGGGTAGTAAAAGCAACTGAATGTATCAAAGAATTCGACTACCTAATTACAAAATCTGCAGATTTTCTCATTTGAGCAGGGTAAAATCCAATACAGTTCAGTTTTACTCTCTCTTACTTAGTACGTTAGAACTATGGCCTTTTCTTATTTTAATTGCTCAGAGGGCAATTAAATCCCTCCCAATACCTTTACCAGCTGTTTCCCTAAGAGATCTATCTGGGTATTTATATGGTCCCAATCATCACAGTCTTTCTGCTAATCCAGGGACTATATTCATAAATTTCTGTTTGCAAAATCCCCATGGACAGGATAGTGCCGTTATCTCCACTGTACAAATAAGGAACAGACACAGAGAGAGAGGAAGAGTTCCCAGCTGGGAGAGAAGGGCCAGATTCCCTTGGGATTAGTGCAATGAAAGGTTTGATATCCCAGTGGCCCTTCCAACCACAAAAGTCTGCAATGCGGATGCTCTGCCCATGTGCAAAGGAAGGCTAGAGAAATCTAGTAGTAGAAAAGTAGGAACCTCTCTAAAAGCACGTGGGGGTTGAGGAACGAGCCAGGTTCTCTCAATACAGAACAAAAGATGATCAGTAGTTGCAAAAAGTGTGCTATTTTTCCTTGCCCAGAAAACCAGAGGGGATGGATCTTTCTTCCTGAGAGACAGAGCTGTCTGGCATAGACCAGAAACTGTTGCTTAGATGAGCCATGGAAAAGTGAGATTAACTTCAACTGGGGTTAATGTACCCATTTATGGATTTGGTCCTGTGATTATTCAAGGTCATATGTGAAAGGTGTGAAGCTGGCAAAGCACCAAATTCAGATCTCCTAATCGATGTGCAGTTTCCTAATTGCTGAGCAGTCGATGTTTTCAAGTTTCCAGACTCCAGATTAACATAAAGTCATAGCATCGGTTGCAGCTCTTCTTAATGGAATAGCACTTAGAGCAAAATTGATGCCTCTTTAAGAGCAAGTTGGTCCTGAAACAACACGTTTCTGCCAGATCTTGGGCATGTTCTTGGAAAGCAGTGCACTCACTGGGCGTCATAACCAGAGAGCTGTCAAAGTCGTTGCAACAAATGCTGCTTTAGTCATTATTTCTTCTCAGAAGTACCTCAGACTGGGGTTTTGCCTGTGCAAGGAGTTCAGGATTTGCCCCAAAATGTCATAAAGAATAAACCCAAATTTCCCATATACCTCACATTCAAATGCTAAAAAGCAATTCCCTCTCCCCCTCCTCTCCAGATTATTAAAACAGGCCTCATAAACTCACCAAAACTTTCATTTTCTATATTTAGCTAATGGGGAAATGGCAGCACAGGAGTTGAGCTTTCTGCTAGGTCATAGAAGAGAAGTCAGCAGCAAGGTTTGGGCTGAACTCCAGATCTCTGCAGAATGGTAACTACCTGAATAAAAGCACAGTGTTAATAAGACTGCAGCAAGAGAGTCAACGAGCACATTAAACTCTAGGATATGCAGAGCAGCTCCCTGGACTTCTTCACTGACATTTCAAATACATTTTGGTTGTACCTACATTAGTTACCAGTGCAGACCAGGATGAAAACCTACAGACAGTAGAGAGGAACAAGTGGTTCAGAGAACCTGATGTCAATCGCATGCACGTTCTTGAGTGCCCATTCATAGCTGAGGTGCTTTGCTAAGCACTCTTAGTACCAATTTAAAGCCTGATTGTACACTGTTACTATTTGTTCTCAATTTGTCTAAAGGGACAATCTGTTTCTAGGCTGGAAGTGTCTCTTGGTTCATTATTCTGCCATGGTTGCTTTGTCTTTAAAGTTTGGGACCATGCTCTCCTACTGATTAGTGAGACCAGAAGCCTTTCAGCTCATACCTCATACCTCAGACATTTAAAACACCTTCTTTTCAATCCTGTAGAGCATTAATTCTGTATGGCACACACCCCTGCATCAATTTCAACTTTGATCTTGAGAAACCATTCAAAGCAGAGATTGGTATTTAAATCAAATGTCCTTATTAGTTCGCTCTTGTTCGTCTTCCAAATGGAATATCTCGTAGACTTTCATGCCAAATGTTGGGATGGCGGTGGTGTGGATAGAGACTGATGTGTACTATCATTTACAGATAGGAGAAAACACAATGACCTTGATTTGAACACAGGCACCTTAGGTGACAGACCTATGCCGAAGGGCAGTCAGATCTCACGTTGTCATTTCAAAGTGTGTATTCAGTGTAACTTTTTAGAAAACAAGATGAAATATAATTCTTTAGCTTCAAAGGAGTCTTTTTGAAAGTTGTGATATTTCAACAAAAGATGACAACGTGCCACCACAGAATAACTTGTGAATGCAAATACAGCTCACCTCATTGTTCCTGGCTTTCTTCAGAAGATGTACATCTTACTTTTCTGAAAAATGTAGGCTGGAGAACTAACAGAATTTAAAAGAACTTCCTTTCAATGTGAAGAGTTGTAAGAGTGTTAGTTCTACAAGTCTTTAAGGAAATCCAATTATAAGTCTCTTTATATTCATGCACCTTACCAAAAGAGAAACTTTTTTCTCCGTTGGTGTCATTTTCTCAGTGGGGACTCCACTGTGACATTGGTGCTGAGTTTCAGTGCCTTTCTCATTAGGAGACAACTGCCATCAATTCTCAGGAGACTAGGGTGGGACCCAGCCATGCTGCCCTTGCCAGTAGCATGGTGTAAAAGGGGCTTAATGTTCATAAGCTGTGCATAAAGGTTCTCCAAGGCCACTGGCTTCAAACTTTTAAATGTGTGCTCTGCTCAGAAAGGCAAAGTCTAAAAGTACTTGTTCCCCTATTGTACTGTGAATCTCTAAGAAAAAGGCTTTCACTTCCCCTCCGTTTACAGCAGTACATCATCACAGGTGGTTGCTATTATCATTAGTATCATCATCATCATCATCATTATTATTTTATCCTAAATAGTTTAAAAAGAGATATCTGCCAGACGTTTAATGAAATAATAACACCGCAGTGATAATTTCTAAGGTAATGCCTACAGGCAACACAATTTGGGGAAATCTGAAGTTAGAAAAAATTGAGAGATTAATAGGAGTATTAATTTATTCTCCTGTATGTCAGTCTTCTGAAAGACTCTCTTAACACTGACAAGTAATCACAACACTTTCAAAAGAAGAACCTCCTGTCTCCTTTGCCAGTCACATTTGCTGCAATATTTCTGGTAACAGCCCCTTACTGAAAGGCCCTAGTGCTGTGATGATAAATTCCATTTCTGTTTATCAGTAAGGGTTTAGACATTTATGTTTCCAGAAGACATGACAGAGATGTACCAAACCCTAGACAGCCTTTGTGCCATTGCACTGGAGTCCCAGGGCAAAGGCTCCTCTGGACCCTGGTAACACTGAATCAGGGGTTTGTCCAAACACCACACATGGCAGGACACCTGTATCACTGAATTGGCATGAGAAGGATGAGCCCATATCAGCCTCTCCATTCAGATCCAGAGGGTGGTTTCACGGTGGGCCTCACTGCTGTGCTCACTCACAGAGCTCTGGCACTTACCACAGCATGTGGCCAGAGCACATTTGCACCATGGAAGGTGCACATAATGAACATGCTTTATGTTCTCCAGCACTGTGTACATTCACTCCATGGCACAGGACCTGAAAATACCCTCCAAACATGTGTAGGGTGTATGGAAGAGTTTGGTACCGAGTCATGGCACCTACCTACTCCTACCAAGCCAGTACAGCTAAGGAGGGTGAACTGGGGTCATGCTTATTACTGCTGACATCAGTTCCACAAGCATTACACTCTCTTTAAACCTCATAAATGTACAAAATATTTCCTATACAGCTGTTTCATACAAAGTGTCTGGACAACCCAGGTGTTCCATCTGATGGAACAGCTCTCTACAGCTCCCTGACAGGGTTGTAGAGAGGTGGGGGATGTCTCTCCTGCCATGGCTGCAGGGAGAGGACTAGAGGGAATGGTCATAAGCTGAGGCAGGGGAGAGCCAGAGTGGATGTTAGCAGAAATGTTTTCCCTGTGAAGGTGTTCAGGCACTGGAATAGGTTGCCCAGGAAGGTGGTGGAGTCACCATCCCTGGAAGTGTTTAAGAGGTGTCTGGATCTGACGCTGAAGGATATGGTTTAGGGTTTAGGGGTGCCAGCAGAGTGGCAGGTTAGGTTGCCCACCTCCCTGGGCAATCTATTCCAG